>NW_017137498.1:588645-598618 GCF_001652005.2 Ceratina calcarata | reverse complement strand
GTTTCGACGCTGGGATGGTCGGATTTTGTCAACATCAATAAAATGCCAAATAATCATACGTAACTCGTTAAATATCGAAGTTAGAAGGAAAACAACTTTTATTTGAAGCATTTTTCGCAATTTTGAAAAAAGAAATTTTCGTCAGCGTCAATACTTAATTCGATATTTCCTTCTATACTTTTTAGCACGTAGCTATTTATTATTAGCATTATTCTTCCGATGTCTGATTTCTTTTTAATTATAGGAAATGCGTTTTTCTAAGGTACATAAACTTTTTGGATTGACTGTATAGCCAATAGCTTCTTAACAAGGAACACTTCTGTTATGAACCGTTCAATTAGATGAAGTCAAGTAAAATTTGTGAAATGTTCCTGAAAATTATACATGTTCAATTGTAGTAATTCGCATTATGCCTGTTACCCATTATAAGAGAAATACAAATAATTGAACGACATTATTCATCAGAAAAGGACCATTTCGTAAATTATGATTTATTTTCATGCGATTAATCTGCGAGTTTCCTATTCCGGCTATGAATTACGACCCACGCTCTCTTCGTAGTTGTCACCTAGTTTGAGGTTTCGCGCAAAGTGGCATTTATTATCTTGTGGTTAGAATATTTGTACGCGTTTCAGTTCCAGCACGTAATGTAATTTAGTTTGCAGTGTAACAACAATTCGCGAGCCGGATTGGAGGTTAACAAGGATCTCTAAAGATAGCATCCTTAAAACGAACAATAGATACGGCATCGATAACTCATGATATTGACGTCAGTCCCAATAAAATCGTCATTCTGTTAAACGACCCAACACCAGATGCACCAACTTGTGTGCCTGTCGTTCGCATCAGAGGTGATTGGGATTCAAGGTCAATTTATTAAGCTCTTGATTTGCGTCTTGTAACAACGTGAAAAATTGTCTGCGATGCTGTAAATCACTTTAGTCGATGAATTAAGGACTTAGGATAGAGTGGGAATGGAATAAATTAAGGGTTGTTGCTATCTAAGTAAGTTTAAATATTTCTCTAAAAGATACTCTTTAAGACTCAGTACTTCAGTTTTCAGAGTTTCTGGTCGCAATGCTTTTCATAAAACTCGTTAGACCGAAATAGGCCAGTGGACATTAAATAGTAAATTGATAAAGGGGCGTTTTTACTTCGGAGGAATCCGCTTCTTTCTATCGCAGTAAGACGCCCACGGAACGGCGAGTAATCGGGTTGGCTGGCGAATTTCAGTAATGATCGTGGTCGCTTGCAGTTTCGACATTTTAGTCTCTCATTACAGTGAACTCAGGTTAGTCTGCTACCTCTTGGGAAGCCAGTGACGTGTTCGAGCATCTGATGATACGTACATATATGTATGTATTTGCACACGAGCACGTGTATGGTTATTAAGCGTTCGACAAGCATTCGGACGTTCGAGTATGCAAATAGGAAGGTCCCTTGATAACCTTGGCTTTCGTCAAACACATTAAATGTTCGTTAAGAATTCGAGTCGCGCAATTCGAAATCACTTGGATCGAGTATGCTTCAGTACACTAGAAATGTGTTGTAAAGTTTTTATTTTTAATCATTTAAAATATCTCTAGAGATATTAAATAACCGTGGAAATTGACAAATTATTAAAATGTTTAATTCAAGCTTGGTAGAACGTAGTTCCTCTTCTTCTTTTCATTTATTTCTCGAATGAATGTCCGAAAATAAATTCCAACTGAAATGCGACCGACGGACGTGTATCCGTTTCCGTTAATGGATGTCTGTATTTTATGTACGGAAAATCGAGAGATTTATCGAGTGGAGAAATCTTTTTTTAGCGGAGAAAACAAATACAGTTGAAAATAGAATGCGTTTTTTTTCGCGATATGTGGCACCGTTTTATGATCATTCTATTCGCGAGTATCGTATCGTTTTTCTCGGTACGCCAACCGAAGTATATTGCCAATTTCATTCGTCGAGGTTCGGCTGCACAGGACGATTTTGAACAGATATGGATTGTACAGATAAGATTGAAATCGTTTTAAGATATGGAAAAATGTAAGAGCGAGAGTAAAATCGAACACTTTTAACATTTCTTACATTGTCTAAATGGATCGACGTATATACAAACCTCTAAATAATACGAATAGCTTTATATTATAATAATTGAGTGTTACCATTCGTTTAATTTGAATTCGTGGGAGGTTTTTATAATCATACAATTATGATTTGACGTCTGGCCAAATGGAATATTCCTTCAGTCCATTAAATAATTTTGTTTCGAGATTATGTTAGATTCCATTTGATCGCATGAATTTGAACACTGGCCATAGCGCAGGGCCAGAGATCGATGAAACGGGGACCGGGAGAAGTGCCATCTTCTCCGACCGTAGAAAGAAAACTGGTTTGGATTTCGTGCAGCGATCGCGCTCTGACACGCGTAAACGTCAGAACAGGTGAGGCCAGTCTAATACGTCAAAATTGCTATCCACATTAGGCCCCGCTGCTAGTTCATACTTTCCACTCTTAAATTACGTTTCTACGTCGACTTAAGATTTTAGTAATAAAAAACTTCTGGTAGAGTTTTAGAACGGTTTGTATCTCAGAAGTGCTTAGTTTCTTTCCGAATTGCTCAAATTAAGTTATTCATATTAAGGGATCAGGGTAGTCACGTGACTTCTCTAACACGCGTCGGTAAAATTTTGACGTTTTTTTGGCTAATATTGTGAGTAACATTGACATCCTGCTTTATTGCGCTGATATCGGAGTCTATATTAAATATTACGCATTGCAAATATTCTATGATATGTAATGATAATGCTACCTAAGTCTTTCGTATTTACACGCATTGTCAGAGCTGTATCTACAATACAATACAGAACACAGACGATATTTAAATGTACGTTTCCGTCTTATATTATATCGAGATAAGAAGAAACATAGGGCGTCCCATCTTTTTGTCCCCGACTGTACACGCTGCACCTATATATGTATGTATGTATATATCTACCCGATCGTGCCCGGCAAACGGATCGGCCAGAAAACAGCGACAGCGACGACGCTCGAGACAGCTTTACGTGAAGTAGCCGTCTTGATGGCCAAGCAATCTTCTCCGTGAAGCGTAAAAAACTGAAGGGGTTAGGGGACTGTAAAAAGCAAAAAGCTCTCTCTCGGTCTCTTCCGTTGGAATTTCCAATTTTCCCTTATCGTTGTTTCGCGGGACTGAGTTTTACTTCTTCCAAGAAATCTGTCGCAGCGACCTACCGCGTCGACCTCCACGTCGCGCGTCGTCGCTCGTGAATTTCCTCTTCCGGAATCATCGCGCGTGTTACCCATGAAAATCGAATGTCAAATTCGAATCGATGCACGTATATCGAACTCATTGTATTTCGGCCCCTTGTGAACATAGACCAGTACGCATTGTGCTTAATGACTACGACGAACGATATGTACGTGAAACTGAAATGAATCTGGTGTAAATAATGATTACGTTCTGCCGGTAGTCTACACTCATGTTAACAGTAATCTAAGACGTAGTACGGACTGCCGTAAGCAAGACTCTCTCGACTTTCTGTCAAGATAAAATTGTTAGTTCAATTGAGAAACATGTTCGTTCCTATCATGGGAGGATGATGAGTGTAAAGAGTTTATGATTTCATTAATATTCCTGCATGAACTGTCCACCTTTTTAAGTCTCAACCGTGTTCGGATAAAAAGCGTGGGTTAATCTCGAGAAGCCGAGTGGTGAGTGCGGGTACAGAAGGCTTGCAGCAGTATGTATACATGATCCTGTACACGGCACACGGCCGGGGGTAAAGAGGTTCGACAGACAGCACCGCGGTACTCTCTTCGAGGTACACGCACCGAGCAGGTTCATAATCACCTGGTCATGCACGTACATATCAGGCGACGCGAGTTAGGCCATTTTCCTCTGGTTTATAACCAGTTTCATGTAACCACCAGGGGCGGTGTAAACGAGGTTGGTGCGCGTTGCTGCAGTAGAGAGTATACCGTCGCCTTACATCGTGCCGGGAGAAGCGGGTCCAGGACGGCGAGCGGCGCGACGCGCCACGGCATGAGTGCACCGTCTTCGTTCTTAAAGGGTCGAGATATATTATGTGCACTGTATATCGCCGGCACAATGCCTTCTGTACCCGGCATAATGCGCGTACACGATACAATCGGAGGAGCCTACCTGGCGCTATATTCAGTGTCACGCTGGTATATATATGTATTGTTGATGCTACGGATGGGATCAAGTTCAACCGTGCGTTCACAAATCTAAGTCAATTGGTAAGTTATATCTGCTTTGCGGGGCTTGAATAGTAGCGTGCGCAATAATATGCACCGTGGTATCATACTCTTATTTATTCAAATATATAATTCTAAGATTTACATAGATTTCAAATAATACTAGTTTCCTTCAACTATTATAGTACAATTAGTATGCAGCATGATAATAATAATAAAAACAGATATTGTTATCTGTTTTTCTTTTTGATATTTCATTTACAATTTTCATCTAAAATAACGTGATGTTTCTTGATTTTATTAAAGAACTTTTATAGGATGAACAGAATTTAGTTGAAATATAAGAATTCAATTTAGTGGATTTTATCAAACACAAAATACGTGTAACTGATTTTTTAATAAAATGAAAATAGAATCTGTTATAATTTCACATTCATTCACCAATTCCATGGTGTATGGTCGTTTACATCTCTGATGTTCCGGAATCAGCTCCTGGCTCGATATAATGGAGCTCGCTATTTTTTTCGCGTGTAGTGAATGACGACGCCGCGCACCGGGTCGTGTATTTTAGAAGCGTTGCTTTAACCCTGCGGTGGTATAACGTAACACCTTTGCGGTCGGTGAATCCTCGTGGAGCGAGCCGGATCTGAACGAGCCGAGGTGCCTGGCTATTTCTAGAGCCTACGTTTTGCCGCGAAATGCGTGTAACACGTGTCTAGCGTGGCAAATCGTTAAGCATTCCGAAATAGCACGAATCGAAAGAATAACGCGGTACCGTGTCCGTTCTCCACGGTATATTTTGGACCTTGTCATGATTCGATCATCGATACACTGCCTCTTGCATTTCGAAATGAAAGCATCTTTAATGATTGGCAGGAGATTTAATGATTCATTGAAAACATGATAGGGTAGATGGTAATGATGAATGTCGTGACGAATCGATGCTGAGTCATTTCAAATATGTGCCAGGTGTATTATAGTGGGTAATGATTCATGAACATATGGAAAATGTGCCAATTTAAATAGGCAAATACAGTGATGAGGCGAAAATCTTATCTCGAGCTGGCTGACGAACATATCCGTAACTTGTACAGAAAAAAATGAAAAATTGATACGTCAGAAGAAAATCGTGATATTTAGACATCATAAATCAAACAAGGTGTCGATGGGAATTTGTAAACAGTAAATGTTAGAACATTTAAGATTTTCATCGGGGCAAAAGACGATAAAAATTTACCGAAAACTGTTAGAAATGTCAACTGACTACTTTAACTAGCCCTTTAATTCTTATAAGTAGATACCGTTCTTATTAAAGAATAAAGAGATAACTGTACTAATTACAATGCGAAACAGTTAAATTTGGAACTAGTACGGCATGTTCGATTTAGCCACATCTCCATGTCACATCCCAATAGAAACGTGGCGTGGTAACGCGGAACGTCAGAGGAAGCGAGTCGTTAATCTGCGGGTACGATCTCATTTCCACTAATTGGCTGATAGGGACGACCGATACGTAGCGTATGCGCCAGCACATGTGCAAACGCCACAAAGCTTTAGCGAAAGGGCCGTGAAATAAAGGACAAGTGAGAAGAGGCGCGCACTTACGTAGTACTACAGCGGGTACGGCATGCGAACTACACGAGGATTTTCAAAGGGCGAAACAAGAGAGTCCTCCTCGTTGCGCGCGCCTCTTCATTCCTGCTACTCTTCGTGCCGCGTATTCTCACCCCTTGATCGTACGAGTTTCTCCGAAACGTCGCGCACCGCGTTGTTCCATCGTTCCGTTTTCCTCCCTTAGTAGTGGAATCGAGCTCTGAGTTTGTGAATTTCAAACTCTCCTTTCCCTTTATGCATGGAACGCTGATACACGGGAAGCTGTGTACACAAATTGAAGGCGAGAAGAAGTCATATCGAAGAATGTTAACAGATATTGAAAACTAGAAGTTAATTTGAAATGTTTCTTTTGACTTTTTGCTTCTGTTTCAATTTTTCGTCTAATTTAAGTAAAAATGATAGGAAAAGAATGTGTTCATTTTGAACAAGATAAATCTGAAAGTGTTCTTTTTTTTATATAATAAGAACAATTCATGGTAGCACGAAAGAAGCAAGCTTCCTACAATTATCTTCTATTGCCTTCATTTCTTTACACACCCTCGTTTATTGTCCTCTTCAGCTTACCCTCATATTTTTTGTTCCATTGTCTTTCACGATGATCTTTCTTCCATCTACGCCCTTTAATCTCGACGATTTTGTTGCTCCCGCGTCACAAGAACCCAGAAGGAAGAATGAACAAGAGCAAAATGAGTAGCGGAATAAGGATAGAAAGTGACAAGGGGTTAGTAGTTATAGAGAGGGGAAACAAAGAGACAGAGAGAAGAGATTTCGTGACAAGACCGTTGTTAAAGGATAATAAGCTCGTGCAACGTTAGTAGCTGTCGTAGAGGAGCTCCACTGATGGGAGTCGCTTCTACCCGCTCTTGAGTGGATTTTGAACATCCCTCTCTCCAGCGAATTCTAAAGAATGTCTCTAAAAGCGGAAGTCAGTCCTGGAGGGTCGGTTAATCAGTAGCTCTAGCGTTGAATGCCGCGGCAAGTCTTGAAAGGGCTAGTTAGTCGAATTCAAATATGTCCAACTTAGTCCAAAACATATATAATAATTGCCTCAATCGTTTATATCGAAATGTAGAACGAATAAATAAGAGTAGTTGAAACTTAATCAGGATATGCTTTTTAATCTGTCATTTCTTAAATTTCGTTACATAAAAATGTTTAACATTTTTATCTGTTAATAATTGATATCTACAACAGTGTTCGTTTACCTCTGTGTTCGTTTATGACGCGCTGGTTTGTCCACAAATATTGACTGAATGCACAAACATGCAAATTCATATACCAACGTCTCCCATAGGAATTCAACGCGTCCCTGTACTTGAAATTCCCGCGATTCCGGAATGAGATTCCCGAAATTACGTGCAGGATTAGTTAAATCGTGAGGTATTAGAACAGTCTGATTACGTTAGAGTCAAAGTTGTCAATTATCGTTAACTTAATCTAATAGCCCAATGGAATCTTAATTCAGTAAGGATTTCCTGAAATACATACAGTAGTACCTCGAGTTACTCCCTTCCGTCTCACGTTTTTTCATAATCACATCGTTTCCACCAGATTAATAAATCACTGAATATTGTATGTGCATACGATTGTATTATGTATAATTTGGCTTATGTACTTTTCGACTTGCGTCGTACACTCTGAAGCCAATTAAGACGTACATGTACAACTGTACTGCCGAGCAGTGATCACGGATTTGTAGAATAGCGAGAAAGAATGCATGGTTCGCATATTTTTCTCACGGTCAATTGACAGCTTTAGTAAGTAAAGTCGATTTCTCGGCTTTCGGCCGATCGATTAACCTTTCTCGTTCACGTGCCGCGTTTTCCTCGAGCCGACTTTTTCTCGCCTTGTAAAAGGTTAATCGGAGCCGTTTTATGATGATTTTTAACTTCAACAGCCGTGCAACGTTAAATGTCATTAGAGAGAAATTTCTTCTTATCTTTTCATGCTAGAAATTATAAGTCACGAGAATATGAATTCATATTTCCATTCTTGGCTGTAGACTTCAATTCTGTAGCGTTGTTAACGTCGGATTATTCATTCGTATCGTTGCTCACGTACACACGATTCCAAATATTCATAATACGAGATATTTCGTTATTCATTTCGCACAATGTTCAATGCATAAAATTTAATTCAGAATTCTACTGCTACCAATTAGCCAAGTACCTGTTTGAATTATCATCACGATCTGGCGGGCTGTATTTACAATTTCCTCGAGTCTGGTTCGCGCGGTGCAAATCAGCGTGAAAATTCCTTCTCGGCGAAGGGTCGAGGCTACGGTTTCTGGAACGTGTTGTCAAGATACAAGTCGACGGGACTAACTCGATTACGTGACGGTAAAGGACAGCCATAGACAAGCATAATTAGATTTTTCAGTAAACTAATTTAGTTCAGCTGTAGATTAACATTGTATGTTAGTATCTCTTTGTTACTGAATTTTCAATACATTTTGTATAATTTTGAGGTAGAAATCATAATTTTGCAAAAATATTGTTAACTGAAAGTCTAGCGAAATCATATACCGTATCATTGCTCAGTTTATTTTGATGACGTATTTACTTAGTTGACTCCGGGACAATAGCTTTTGATACTAGTTTGACATTTTTCAACGCACGGGTGAAGTATTTTTCCAAAAAGTTCGGAGGTACGATAGAATGGATGAATGTCCCTATATATATCCGTAAAATGGAGTGCAAGTTAAACGAGGTCGAATTCCGCGGCTCCTAAATTACGAGGGAAGGCTGCGCCGCTGCTGGAAGGAGTCGAAACTGTTTCGACGTCGATAGTTTAGTCTGAAGGTAAGGTGTCTAGAACCGGACGGTCGCGTTTCAATTTGCCGATTTCCAAAGCTCTAGCGGATCGAGCGGCTTGATCTCTGGAAAATTGGATACGTGATGGGACTTCCCGGGACTCGCGGGTAAGTTTACGAGCGTTCCTCGAATCTTTACTGCGAAGTATTCGCTCTGTTTCTCAAGCGTTCTTCTTCCTTCTTACTGAACGCGAGGAGCTTGAGCTGGATCAATCGAGGAATATTTCTGGACTCCTTGATTGAGATTTGCCCCTGTATTTGAACGACAGACGATCCGACATCGAGCGTCGATGTTCGAACAATCGTACTGTTCTTCATTCTATTTTTATTTTTTTTAACTTAATAGAAATTCTTTATACTTTATATGCTTGATGAAAGCACAAGAACGCCAACAATTTCAAACTCCCATTTCATGATCGTTCTAAAAGTTTCCAAGTTCTAGACAGATTCTAGCAAAACAGGAATGGATTTCCTTCAAAGTGTTAACCGCGAACGATCTACCCGCATTCTTCTAATCACGCCATTTTCTAATCTAAAAGACGTAATCTTCAAAGCGAAATCAACAAACTTTGATCCTTACTTTTTGGGTTCCTGATCCTAAGTCCAATTAATCGGGAACCTAATGCTAACTCAATTCGCAACCGAATTTCGCTATCGCCTAACCAAGATCAGCGCGAAATCGGCGTATTGCACTGCGGTACGCAATTTCAGACTAATCTCCTGGCACGTTTTCGAAACGCGTTTCATCCGATCTAATCAGATTAGCCCCGGTTCACCACAGGTCCTCCGTTCGCGCGACTGCGCGGTACGCTTTTCATCAATTTCATTGACGAATGATGCATCTTCTAATGATTAAATTGAACGATCGATTATTAATCATGCTTAGTCTACCTACTTCTTCGGTCCTTGCAAATATGTAATGCCTTCGAGTGGTCTGCAAACCCGGCTTACAATTAGTTAGATGTTTAATGATCGTTTACGTGCACACAAGTTAGCGTTCTTGCACGTTCGCCTATTATTGGTCTCTTATTCAGGTCATCTACGTATAGCTACGTAAATTTGACCGCTATTAATGCTCCCAATATTGTACCTAGCAAAATGTGGTTTGTGCTTCATACATAATTTAAATATTTGTCTGAAATAAATTATCTTTCAAAAGGTCTTCAAGCAGTCCATAAACGTCCTATGACTTTTCATTTTCAAAAATTTATAAAAATGTAATTTTATATGTGATAGTAGCTAATTGACAAGCTGTCATGTCCCTGCAATCCTTAAATTTAATTTCGACATAAATGATAGAACATTCTTAATTTTTCTGTGGTT
>NW_017137498.1:584730-587305 GCF_001652005.2 Ceratina calcarata | reverse complement strand
GTGCGGTGTGGTGCTATGCGGTGGTTCGTTTTCTTTCATCCCACTGCGCTGGGTTCCGCCCGTTTTTCCTGCCCGCACGTTGTAATTGAGTAGTAAGTCCTGTTTAATTGTTACTGCAACCGTTAGCCGTTTAGGAAACTCATTGTAATCAATGATTTCTTTGAATGTCTTTTCGGGGTCGTTTCACAATTCCCAATGCAGCTGCAAGTTGAGAATTCTTAAGAGTCGTTTTAACAATTTTTATTTTATTTCCAATCATAAATGGGTCTGTTATCTTGAATGAATATTGGTCTAGTTGATTATTTTTCGTTACAAAGATTTACTACAGAAAGTATGAAATATATATAATAATTATGTGGAATAGGTTTTTAAATTGGCAGATGCTTCTTGAGGGAAGTGTGCTCCTTATTTTTTATGGTAAATTCACGTTGTTTCATATGTTCACATGATATTTTGGAAATTGTAAATGCACGTCTAACCTGATATCGCATTGAAGAGAATTGAACGCACATAGCAAATAGCGTTGAAATTCGTAAATTCGTTCGTGCTCGGAATGAAAAACATGGGAAAAGTGAGTTGTCTGAATTCGCGAAGACGGTACACATGTACGTCTCGAGCTAGCTAGCCGCACCGGTAGTGTGTTCCGTGAAATTAATGAACTAACTAGCGAGTACAATGGACGGCAGAATGTAGAGTATTTGCTCGCTTATGATGCTAATGCTGCCTCTTTACTTTGCATGACAATTACGTTGCCTAACTCTAGCCCTCCCGTGGGGGTGGTATATTGCTCGTTTCATATCATGATACGCCTGCGCTTCCATTCTGACTACCATGCCAACTCCCTTGAGTTTCCTTACTGCATTTTAAGTTACCCAGTACTTATGCAGCGCGTTCCTTTTTCTTCTCTTAATTACCAGTGCGTCTATTTTTTTCTATGTAAAGTATGACACTACTGTAGCCTCTTAAAATAATGAATATTCAATTTTAGTTTTTCGTTTAATATAAAATAATGTATATTGATAATATAAATATTAGAACTCGTTTAACAACCAGATAACATGAATCTATCCTCCGTCACGAAAAAAATTCTCTTTAGTTCGAAAAGCAACGTATTTCATTAAGTGAAGTTAAATTGCTACTGAATTCTGCGGAGGCTTTATCTTACAAGCGTTTATTAATTAAGAACGTAATTACGTTTAGAACAGCGAGTCAGCTTATGCAAAGATCGCCTTTTGTCTGGTAGTTTCACGTGAAAGACGGTGCATGCGAGACGCGGTGTTTTTCCCCTTTTGCGGATGTAATTTTAATTTCCCTCGGACATTATCGTCAAACCGTGTAATTATATTCGTATGAGAAAAGCTGCAATTTCACAGGTGAATGAGATCCATCATCACGAACACGTTGATTTGTGATTTGTTTAAAAGATGAATATCTAATAGAAACATTATTACAGTTTTTTTTTAAAATACTTTTGATATTCCAAGATTATTAAAGTTATTATCAGAGACGGAATTGCACTTGCAGTGTTACCCGAGTGAGTAGGCTGAATTCGAATGGCTCAGAATTAATCGACAATTAAATTATCAATTGCCATTCAACGGGAAATAATCATGTTCCTCAAAATGACCTATTTTAACGAAAAATGAATAGATTGATAGTGTCAATTTTGACTGTGTTCATCAATCAGAAGAGCGAGGTTCGTAAAATTCGTCAGGGGAGAATCGAGGGCCAGTGTGCGTGGCGAAAGATTCGACGAGTCGTAAAGCGGTTCGCGCGTTTCGTGTCGTGCCGGAACTAATTGTGAACGAGCGTCGCGTCGGCGGCGAGCAGAAAGGGAACGGATGGTTCTGAAAGGAACTGGGTCGTTACCCCGAGTTTAATGATGCCGAAGGACGAGGGCCCAGAAGTATCTTGCGAAGGACGAACGCCGATCGTCCTTTTATTCGCTCGGCCTCCGAGCGAATCGATAATCCGGTCCGATATATCCTGAGCAGAAACGGAGGAAGAACGAGTCGTACGAGGGGATAGAAACGACGGGGGAAGAGGGAGAGAACGACGAGGAGCGAAACAGCGAGACGGGAGAATTCGATATCGGTCGATCGTTTAAGTCGACTAGACGTATCGTCGGGAGCCAGCAGGAAGAGGATATACAGGGGGAGAACTACCCTTGAAGATTCGATCGACGAGTATAATTCGTGATTCGACGTTTTGTTCATCTTGCGGCCCGTGGTTCTCTAGATTGAACCGGCGTTCGCGAAAGCTCTTTTAATTCGGAAACTTCGAGCAAGCTGTTGGATACGATACAGTGCTGTTCAGAGCGATATGATACCACGTACTCTGTACTGTGGTATTGTACAGCTACTGTACATTATATGACATGGCGTGTATTATACAAAAGAACATGATATTGAATTTACGTAAATTTTTCAATATAAGAATGTAAAATCGAATGGCGTAAATTCATATTTTCCCATACTTTTGACGAGTTATCGTTAAAACAAAATAAAGAACATCAGAAATGTTAAGAAATTCACGTGACTACTCAAGCTTCGTACATCCATTCAATAGAATGCGC
>NW_017137498.1:578074-583318 GCF_001652005.2 Ceratina calcarata | reverse complement strand
AGTGAGTAGGCTGAGTTCGAATGGCTCAGAATTAATCAACAATTGAATTATCAATTGCCATTCAACGGGAAACAATCATATTCCTCAAAATGACCTATTTTAACGAAAAATGAATAGATTGATAGTGTCAATTTTGACTGTGTTCATCAATCAGAAGAGCGAGGTTCGTAAAATTCGTCAGGGGAGAATCGAGGGCCAGTGTGCGTGGCGAAAGATTCGACGAGTCGTAAAGCGGTTCGCGCGTTTCGTGTCGTGCCGGAACTAATTGTGAACGAGCGTCGCGTCGGCGGCGAGCAGAAAGGGAACGGATGGTTCTGAAAGGAACTGGGTCGTTACCCCGAGTTTAATGATGCCGAAGGACGAGGGCCCAGAAGTATCTTGCGAAGGACGAACGCCGATCGTCCTTTTATTCGCTCGGCCTCCGAGCGAATCGATAATCCGGTCCGATATATCCTGAGCAGAAACGGAGGAAGAACGAGTCGTACGAGGGGATAGAAACGACGGGGGAAGAGGGAGAGAACGACGAGGAGCGAAACAGCGAGACGGGAGAATTCGATATCGGTCGATCGTTTAAGTCGACTAGACGTATCGTCGGGAGCCAGCAGGAAGAGGATATACAGGGGGAGAACTACCCTTGAAGATTCGATCGACGAGTATAATTCGTGATTCGACGTTTTGTTCATCTTGCGGCCCGTGGTTCTCTAGATTGAACCGGCGTTCGCGAAAGCTCTTTTAATTCGGAAACTTCGAGCAAGCTGTTGGATACGATACAGTGCTGTTCAGAGCGATATGATACCACGTACTCTGTACTGTGGTATTGTACAGCTACTGTACATTATATGACATGGCGTGTATTATATAAAAGAACATGATATTGAATTTACGTAAATTTTTCAATATAAGAATGTAAAATCGAATGGCGTAAATTCATATTTTCCCATACTTTTGACGAGTTATCGTTAAAACAAAATGAAGAACATCGGAAATGTTAAGAAATTCACGTGACTACTCAAGCTTCGTACATCCATTCAATAGAATGCGCATGTAAATATGAATTATATATTATACTACTATTACCTTTTTCTTTAGCTGACAATGTTTTGAACTTGCAGCCATACTTTTCCATCGTCTAAACCCGACCGCGTCCCGACCAGAATCGATGAACGACTCGAACGACTTCCTTTTCCTTGATCTTTCCCTTTTATCCAATTTGAAAGTTTGAACTCCGGCGCGGTGAAACTTTTGAAAATTTCCCGTTAAATATTGCAGCGTTCGGCGAATTGGTTGAAACGTTCACCGGACCCGTCTCGCATACGTAAAATCGCACGGTTTCTACATTTCGAGAATTTCTTCTTGGCGCAATACGGATGCAACAATTCTACGAAGACTCGTGGATTCCTGAATTTGCCACGCTGGCTGCATGAAGATTTTCGACAAATTTCTAGTTTTCCTTCATGCATATTTAAGAAATCGGACACCTCCGCGCATAAAATCACGGTGAAAGTCAATGACGTTAACTGCTCGAATTAACACGCTGCTGCTTACGCAGTAAATCATCCTACCCCTCGTTTTGTTTGTGATTGCGTGCCAAGTCTTGCAGGAAACGAGATTGATGAGAATAACGGCAAACGGAATACCGACGAACGGTGCCGATAAATTTGTAATTTGTACGTAACCGCGGAAGCGTCTTGATACGAAAATTCTCGGTTTATTATCCTTGATGCTGTTTCGTGGATACGTACCGTGTCGTATCGCGTCGCGTCGTTCAGAGCGGCGGCGGCGGCGGCGGCGCCGTGTTTGTACGCAAGCGGATCCGATTTATGGTTTCTCTTAAGGTTTTACGATGAGATTACGCACGCTTCGGTGAAAGGTTTCGTAATCGATAACAGGTCTTACGTATATCCATACATTATACATAATCATTTTCCTTATGCTAAACACATTGCCGAATTTTCTTTTTCACTATTTTTGCAATTTATTATGATGTATGAGTATATCTAGTTCATATCAGTCGCAGCGTGCAGTCGATAGAAGAAATTACGATTATAGATTTAGTACAGCAATTTCTATCCTCCACTCGTTTCGTGCAGACAGAAGAATAATTATACTTGACTAAGTACGATATCAGTTTATGCGTTTTGAAAATAATTTAATTCGATCGTTCATTCTAATTTTTCCATTTTATATCCCATTTCAAAAAGAGAAATGAAAAGAATTGATCAATTGTATCTTCTGATTTTCCGTGACGAATTTCTGTACTGTAATGACCAATTTAATTCGCCGTGCACGTTTCCGGGGGTGCGATCAGCATACGAGACGCGGAAGGCCGTTGCACCGACTTAACGTGCCGCGCGGCGCGTTCTCTCTTTTCTATTCGGCCACGAATCGATTTGTCTCGTATCTGTCCCGTAGCACGTTAGATCTGGCTAATTAGGAATAACGAACGCAGGCTCTGGGTAACGGTTCGATTCACGGTCTCTCGCGCTTTTCAATCGACCGCCTCTTTCTCTAATTGTTTAACATCGCACCGCACTGGTAACGAGCCACGCATAAATCGAATAAGCCGCGTTGCTCACACGAGGCTCTCGCCATCACCGACCCACCACCCTGTTGATATTTCCTTCCCTGGTTCTTCCTCGATGCCGTGAGTGCCATTCGTATTCGTCGAAAGCCTTGACGTATGCTGCAGGGTGAATGTATAATTTTCGCGTGAGAAACAATTGCATGCCTTTTGAAAGCACGTTTTCGTACAGAAGTAACATGAAGTCGCGATTCAATGGATAGAAAGGGGTTGAATTGGCTTCTTTGGGATGTTCGAGGTGCGGTTCGTCGAAGGCTGGTTTAGCCGTTTATGATAAATGACGTTTAGAGTTGTTCGGTACTATAGAATTCGTCAGAGTGGGCTGTATAATTATTTCCATTGGGCGTGAGTCATTTATTGTTCCTACACAATAGCTGCACCGACTACTTCACCTAAAGCTCCGTCTACGCTATGTAACTAAACGTGCTAAGAATCTTCGCTTGCTAAAAATCTGGAGGTAACTCCCGGTCTCTCTTTTCTTTGCATGTATTCAATTTTATTTATCAAGTATTCGAAACTTTTGGTACTTGTAAAGTTTTAAACTTGGATCACTTCCATATTTGCTAGCAGGACACTGTCACTATGCTAAAAGTTATGGCCATAGCCAGAATTTTCATAGGCCTAAGAATTCAGTTTCTTCAACGTAATTACACAAACGCCACTGCTTTTGTCATTCCACGCCATTATGAATAATGAGATGCAAAATGTATTATGAATTTGTTGGGATAACATATAAAATCTGCTGTATAACATTTTCATTCTTGCATTTCGAACATATTATATAACTCTGCTATGTAATATGTTTCATTGTATATTATGGGTGCAGCTTAAGTTTATTTTCCTTCTAGTTATTCGCTTTATTTTATCACTCTGAACTAAGACCGCAACAGACTAGTAAGAATTTCCAAGGAATGTACTTTACGATCCTGTCGCCGCTTTTTATCACGCTAAATAAAAACAGTTTAATCCGAAACTCATTTCCCGCGTATGGAAGCGTACCGCTTAGGGAGATTGCCAGAGAAACAATGTCGACGCGAAAAAAAGTGGGAACTCATCCAAATGAAAGACGGAACGAGAACAAGAATTTCCCGAGTGTTTTCAGAGGCACTGAGATACTTGTTAACGATATCGAAGGAAATTCTTTCCCGAGACATAGCTGTTACCGGTTGGATTTATATCTCGTTCGGAGCCGAAGCCGTTGTAATTGTTACGCTTTCCAACCTGGGGAACGATATTGTATTATCTGCGAGATAAACTCCGGTAATTATTTCACGGTAACCATAGTTTTCGGGTTGTACGGTATTAGGCGTGTAGGCGTAAGCGAACACAGTCTCCATTGTTCCCCGGTGGCCTTCCGATCCTAATTTGATCTTGTTTTCAACAGCGAATGAAAACAACGCCGTGAAACAACGTAATTTCATCCGTTGATAACGGTCCCATTAAAACCAGCATCTTCTAATTACCGCATTGTATTCTGTATTAAATAAAGCCCGCAGATTCAGGTATCGTAAATACAGCTGTGTGCGCTGTTGTGCTGTGAGTTAGGGGAAACCAAAGTAATGCTCTACAAAATTTAAGAAATTTTGCGAACCTATTAGAAAAGTTATTACATTTTGAATTCTCATATCGAATGACAGAATTTTGATTTCATTTATGATAAAATATGAATGCAACAGTGACAGAATTTTGTAACTTTGTATAATTCTTAATACATGATTTACGAATATTTGAAAGTTGAGATAATGTAAATTTCGAGGATATTATTTAAGGTATACAATAAAAAGTATGCAAAAGTAAGAATTATAGGACATAAAGACGGTTGCAAAACAGAGTTTGTAATGAAATTGTAAATATTGGAATAAATAATATTCCAATAAATTGGAATTGTAGCAAAATAGTGAAATCGGTTAGAAAATGCGAAACTAGCGTTCAGATTATTTAGCCCAGGCGACTGGCAATAGTCGCCTCGCGCACACTTTCATCACGCCCACACGTCAGCAAACGTGCTGTCACGGAGTGTACCAAGTGATTCGTCAACCGTTCGTTGAAAGAATTCGCGTTCTAACTTCTTAACCCGCCCATTGTCGCGAAATAAGTCGTTTCTGGTTGCATAGTTTTCCGGTCGCATACCGCAACGTATGATTCGTTGCGAACGCCCCGAGCACCTCGGTACTGTACCTATTATATAAGGTTCTTCTTCGTAACAGCTCGGATAGGGGCACGGCTTACCTTGAACCGTGCACGCTTCTAGGGGTTTAAGGGTCAAACGCTTCTCTTCAACGAGAGAGCAAGAGCCGTGCCCCTTTTGGGTGCAGATCAAGGTCTAACGTCCGGCATATTGATCCATTTTCTGAACGCCTTTCATGTCGTTAGATAATGTCTCAATGTCAACTCTTTTCAATTTAACGAGATACAAGAAATTACTCTGTGTAGAAGAATTGTCAAGAGTTATTTATATGGTTGTTAAATAAGGAACTTGTATTCTGAACGAGTCTTGTTGAACCTAATTGCAGATACTATTGTATCCGATTTTATAGTTTTGTATTAGCTTTAATTGGCTGTGGTGATTTTTCATTCAATAATTGATAGTAAACGTAAATATCAATGGAAAAAATTAATTGTATTCTGTGTCATAGACTGCAGATTTTATCCATAAACAATAG
>NW_017137498.1:559082-575735 GCF_001652005.2 Ceratina calcarata | reverse complement strand
AAGTACGTATTATTATTATTAAACGCTAAAAAAAATTATTTTCTAAATGTTTTTTTGCACAAAAATTTGAAGCCTAGTCATTAGTTCTCATTGTCATTATCAGCTTGAAATGGAAAGGATACAAATTGACCAGGTAAGTATCAAGGTAACAAGGTTTGTTACACGAGGAAACGTGTAAAATCCATGATAGGGTTAGTACAGCGTGAAGCTAGAAGATTTTTAATACGTGCTCAGTATTTCGTTCGCCTACTCTAACGATAGTTAAAACTGAAACTGACAACGGAACAAAACGATGTATGCTGTAGATCGCGGCCCGATTCGATCGCGAATGACTAAGTGACTTGTATATGTGTTAATTTATCGTACGATCTACATCCAGGCTTTCACGGCGCGGCCTTCGGGTATCGATTAATTCTGGCCCCGGAAAGTAACGTTCGACAATAAAGAGGTATTCACCAGTTTATTTGCATTGAATGAGTGAACACTTGTTAAACGCAGACTAACTAGATAACATCGATAACAGTTTAACCATGAGTAACATCCTGCGGTGTTAATTATTTTCATTCTACCGACTTCAGATTTTGCATGATTAATATTACGCTTTTAATGATTGCATTATTAATATCGACATTATACTCTTTATCAGATTTGAAACAAATAAAACGGAAATTTTCAGCATAGTCGCTATTGAATGACCAGCCTACATAATTATTGATTTGAATGATCAATTAATAATTAAGCTATTGACTATGACTCGCACTGCGATGCCTGCGGCTTTGTTCCAAATAGGTGAATCAATATTTCCTTTCAAATCCAAATGCAGTGGTTACAATTACGACTCCCCTTCCACTACAAACATTAGTAAAATCCTTGTAAACTTAAAACCACACTTTTTGCTAAAGCTTATCGCTCAACGAATCCCTGCCAAGTCCTTTGCCAGTCAGTTTTACTCTTGTACAAATCACATTCTTCGTTAAGGTTTTAAAACATCGTGTTTGAATCTTGAATCCAACATCGCAATCAAAAAATTGAATGCAGTATTTGTATCTCGATATGTATTGTATCGTCTCGTTATTCAAAACGATTTGCTTACAATTGGTAATCTTACAAATAAAACGCTTATCGCGAATTGACTGTAGAAAATAATTTGTTTTACAATTTCGAAAAGCCTGAGTAAGCTGATAACGTTATGTCGTTAAACGTGACTGAGCATTATTGTTTTGTTCGCATGATTGTTTTATTGTTATCGTAAAAATGAACAGTGTCTCCGAATAAATGTAGACGGCTATTTTAATGTTTATCGCGAAAAATTCATATCGTTCTTATCCAAAATCATCAGATGTATCGATATTACAAAATTCTGATTAATATTACGTGATTCTTGATTTGGAATGCTTTTAGATATTCCCTCTCAAATAATGACATGTTGATTGTAGATAAGCAAATGGATTGTAAACATTACCAGTTAAATTTTGATACAGATATCGTCTAGAATATTCCACTCTAAAAAGCTACGAGTTTCCAGTTATCAAAGATTGTGAAGTAAATTATTGCACAATACAAGAACAGTACAAAATCCCTTAAAGAATGTTATCACTCTCTGAAATCTCAGTTCCCGAACCTCGGCTCTAAAGCGTCATTAATTCTGTTAGGAAATAATAACGATGTAATTCAGAGATCGAATCTCGTTTCGAATGGAGAAACTGGAACAACCGAGTTACACTTCAGAAATTGTATTACAAACCGCCCCTCGATCACGATCCTGGAATGCTGTCAACGGAATCGGTCGGTGGTACCGAGAACAAAACCTTCATCCTGCGTATCTTTTTTTCGGTCTCACTGATCCTCTCTCGAACCGTCGTGCAAGCAGAACTCATGTAAATGAATAATGTCGAACCGCAGGGTGGTGCGACATGATCCGCTCAGTCTGTATCTACGCGTGCATTGTCCCTGAGAATTGGGCCAGGGATTGGAAATGAAACGATCAAAACGAACGGGTTTCACTCATTTCGATATTCATAAGGTACTAACTTCCTCTTCCACCTCCTCTCATGCCCGTTCGGTTGATCCTCCGATTCAATCATATCTCAGTGAAAGTACATGATTCTTGTTTATTAATACAGACGTATATGTGTGTAATAGTTTGCATAGTGACATGAGGTTTGTTTTCCAGAAAGATTTAAAGTCGATTTCGTGGGTGATAAGCGAGATCGTTGCCAGTTAATTGAGGCGAGATATAACGTTGATTTTAGCACATTAGAGCATTTCTCTGTGTCCCAGTGATTCGCACCATCAGTCCTTTATCAGTTTAATGCTCTGTGGTATAAACGAGAATATACATAGGTATATGTGTATTGTCTTTTACTACCTTGATATCATTCTCCCTCGCACACCTATCTATGTAGAATCATATCATCATCATACATGGGTTAGTATAGTTGTACTAAAATTTTGTGTACATATTCAAATTGTCTCATATTGTTCTGGTCGGATCTGTATTTATTTAAAGTAACTGTCCCAACTGCCATAGGACACTACAGAAGTTGGGGCAAATGCTTGTTTTGATGTACCGTATGAGATGTTCAATTTAACTTGTAAGTACTGTTCAAACACCTTTATTGGCTTTGATGATTCAATTTAAAGGATGGTTTGGGAGTAGTCTACTGCAACATCATCCCTAACTTGGAAACAAGTACACATTTGTAAAAGTCGATTTCCAATCTGCACAATGCGTCGGTCAATAAAATATATCGTACCAATTAATTACTATTAAATTCTATTAATTAAACACATATATACGATGGCCATATTTTTGGGAGTGCAAACAGGATACGCCACTCTCTTTGTACTTCTGTTCATGATTATCAAAAATATTTATTGCGTCGACCCGTTGATAGTTATCGCGAAGTTATTACGATACTTATTACGATAAGTGTTACTACCGCGGTAGTTATTACGACACGCGATTCCGAGAGAGACCCTGATTTATATAGGTCGCCCTTCTCAAACTGGTAATTAAATCGCATTTTCTACGGCCACGTAAAACCACGGTTGGCTCGCATCGATCATGACTCTTCTCTTTTTTCTTTTATCGATTTCGTTAAGGTTCATAATGCTAATTAAACTCAATTAACGACGATAAACCGTGTTCCAGCTCACGTCTTGCGAAAGTTGTAGCAGAGTCAGCTGGCGTAAATCTTCCAGACATATTGCGAGATAATTCAACGAACAGAAGCAATTTGATAAAACTGAATTTTTTCTAACGTTTCTATTTGCAGAATATAAGTTTGTTAATATTATATCTTATTCAACAGATATTGGATAAGAAGGGAAACAGTGTTGTTACGTGCATTTTCGGCAAATTTAATATTCGACTTCCACCATTCTCAGTAACTTTTATAATCCGTCGCTAATTAACTTGGGCCGAGATAAATTAGGAGAATGAGGTTCTCTATTTTTCCATTTCATATTCCCCGAGATTAAATTAGCATAGAATCTGATGAAGAGAAGGTCTCATTGTTTACTCGATGAAAATATTTAATATAATCTTAAACGAAATGAGTTATCTCTCTATCGTCTTCTCTCGGTCGGAAAATCCAGGAAATCTATTCGTGAAACGCATTTTGCTTTAAAGTTTAGAAGTATTGATGAAGACCAAAAATCGTGACGCTTAGTCTTCTAAAAATTGAACATTAGAGGATAAGAGTAACCGAAGCTGGGAAGTTCTGCAAAGTTTTGAAATATGAGATTGGTGCAGATATACTGTATCAGCCGGAAGTTTCTTTAGGGTTTCGAAATGTTCTGAGAATAAAAGTAAAAGGATAAAGGTGCGATTACATTTATTATGATAAATCTAGAGTGATAGTTATAATTATCAGAACTACATGTGTGGTCACTACATACATACAGTCACTTCCATTAATATTCGTATTCATTTCAAAACTGAGTAATTTTTTAAATATAAATAATACATAATCAATTATTATATTTATGGAAGAATAATTATTGGGACACGATGAACAGATGAAATATACAAGAAAATTATCGTATAAACTATTGGATTTAAGTAGTTATAAAAGATTAAACATAGATTATTGAAGACTTATGGACAGTTAACGTCTTTGGGAACGAAGTGTTGGACATGATTAAAAGTTTCTCGAGCGTATTCGGCCACCCAAATTGCACGCCAGCTGCACAACGCCCGCCCGCCCGCTCGCTTAGTTTGGGCAGAGTTTCCCTGTGCAATGTGAAGCGAACCAGAAAGAGAGGGACGTACGTCTTCCATCCTCCTAACCTTGATCGTCATCATCAGCCATCAGCTGTGAACTTCGAGACTTCAATATCGGTTATTGAAGAACTAACTGAAAATCTTATTGAATTTCGCGAGTTTCTTTCGATTTTATTTCAATGTACCATATTAAATATTGAAATAGTAAGTATGATGTATCTTTATTTCTATTCCGATAGAAGTTTACAGTACTTGGAAGACGGTATTCTGATTCTGATTCAAAATTCGAGAAAAGCGGGAAAGGAAGAAAAGAAAAGGATGGGCAAGGATGACTAAAGGGATAAAACCATGGTTTGGAGAGAGGACAAGATCAAATCTATGGCTAATATGTACAATCGTAACACGGTCTTATCTTACATGATTCAGCGTTACTACTCTAAAACTGAACGTGAGATATACGAAAATAATTAAAAATTAACGCGGTATCCAACAATGATCATGAAATTAATAAGAGCGTTCTGTAAGATGGCGAGCGATTTGAGATACGCGAAGGATTGGTGTTCCAATATTGTTTGCCGTTAGAGGCACTCATTATAATCCATGCGCGCGGATCGTGTGTCAAAAAACACGAGACGGGACAGGGTACGATCAGACTTGTATAGTCCTAAGGCACTGAACTGGTAGCGAGAGAGGCTGCTTCGTACAGGCTCGGTCGATTTAACTTTCCTTCATGCGGCGCGGCGGTGCACCGAGGGAAAATCGCCAACTTTCTCGTGCAAGAAATCGTATTCAAACGGCCGATGACAATAAAATGCCACCATCCGTAAATCGTGGGTTAAACGACGCACCAACCTTTCTCTATCGCGTTCGCGTCAGGACGTGCTGGCATTATTCGAGTCGAGTTCGAAGAAATCATTTCGCGATCACTGAACTTGATGATATGCTGTCGAAAATATTTATTGCGTCACTTCCCTTGCAATGTACATGAATACATTTTAACTATTCGCTACATGCCTCGCATTCCTGTTGATATCATAAATTCGTTTTATCTTAAATAACAGAAAAATTGTAACGTAATCATAATTAGTAATGTTTAGAACATGCTGGCAGATTTTGAAAAGACTGTAATCATTCTTCCTTCTTTTCTTCAAATACTTCCAATAGATAAAGCATATGCAATCTTTAGAAACATTATTTAGGTTTCGTATAAATTAACACTAAAAATCGTGATCATTAACATTAGAAATGTATAGATTTTCATTGGACCATTTTATTACACAGTACATTTACTCTTATTATAATAATTCATGATTTTACAATTCGTACTGCACGAAGTCATTCTTTACTAGGACAGATAAAACAACGTGTACTGAAGAAACTGGCGAAAGGGTGCGTCGAGCGGGAATTAATTCGAACCAGGTCACGCTCTAATTTCATATTCAAATCGTCGGTTAAACAAGCCGCGTACTTACACTCTCAAAGATCCTAGCTGATATCCGGTACAGCGTTACACGGAGCGTCGCGAAATTCCTTGGACATACAACATTTACTATAGTATCGGGATCGTGCTCAATTAAAGTTTTAACCGTCGCGACGCGATGCGGTGCAACCGGATTGATAGAAAAATTCTCCTCCGAGCTACGGGACGATTGATTTAATCCATGGAAACCGTGACTGTCCTTGAACCGGTAGCCAGTAGCCACGATGGGTCCGATGTTCCCGTGAAGTGGCCATCGATCCTCAAGGACACGATTGCACGAAAAACTTGTCCTTTCGGCAATGTTTGTTTGCCCACCGTGGACGAATATCTCTCTCCTTTCAGCCTTTCATCTTCAGCCTCTTTTTAAGTGTGTCATATACATATACACAGCTTCCAACTTTTTAACGACAGATCTATATTTCTATATTTAACATTTTATTTGTTCACGTTTCACAAAATTCGAATTTCTTAACAAGTGAATAAACACGTTTTTCTCGAATCTCCGGATTAAGTGTAAGCTTAAAAAATGTAACAAGACAATAAAAGGAACGGAGATTTGCATTAAGAGTTAGTTATTCGTAATTAAAACTTCAACAAATGCGAGCGTACGAAGTGGCCATTGGAAAGAGACAGATGATACGGGCGTCAGACGACACGCGAATAGACGAGAATAGGGCTGGAAGTCGAAGAGAAGAGAAATAGAGAAAGGCCGAGCGAGAACAGGAGGAGGTGGTTGAAGTGGAGCTCTCGAGATGAGATGTCATGCCTCTCCAGCCTGTGTTCTTTATCGCCCAAGAACCTGTGAAGTAGGAACAAAGGAATATTCCCGTGGTAAGAATCCTCTCCTCTGGTCGAAATACTTGAGCTAAGAGTGGCGGATGACGGAAGAGCTAGAAAAGGGGATTGGAGAGGCTGGCTGGCTGGCTGGCTGGACGTTTCTAGCATATTGTTCCTACAGTTTCCGCTTTGCCCTGTTTCTCGTTCGCCTCCTCTCCTCGGTGTCTACATCTCTCGGCAGGAGATTCATACACACCACTGTAAAAATGTGCAAAAATTGTAACAAGTACAACTTACAGATGTATAAGAATTAGCATCTGAGAAGCAATGTCTCGAATTTTGCTTATGATTTATTCAAGAACGGATTCCTATCCCCTTTCTGGATGAAGCAGTGAAATGATTAATGACTTATGGTAATTTGTTGTACGTTCGATTGGGTAATCGTGATGGAATATAACCGTATTATTTACGAAATATTGCGTAACAACGGTTACCTCCGTGTTATTGCGTGGATACGCTTTGCAGCATGTCTTTCGTTCACGTTTTCTGACGAACATCTTGAACGGAGAAAAATAGCGCTTATTACTCTGCTGATAATTAGATTTCTGTCGTGGCACTTAAATTGGCACATTTAATTATTCTGATAATGAACGTGATTCATTCTCTGCTCACGTTGCTCTCTATTAATCGGTGACGATAAATTCGCAAATATTTTAAGCATCTGAATTTTTCTGTCTTTTTCTTCCATTCTCAACTCGAGTTATCTTTTTATTAAAAAATCTGATTTTACCATTTTAATGATACCACTTTAGTATTAGGACGTTTCTTATTTCAAAAACTATAAGTTTTCGCAATTGTGGAACAATTATTGCAATCCTTAAGAAAAAGTTTTCGATTAACATATCATACTCTTGTTCTAAATACTAAAACGGAGCCACATTTGATTTTCTTGATATTCAATTTCCATGTTTTATGTATACGATTTGTGACGATCGAGTCACTTTAAAGCCAACACACGTAACGACCGATGTCTAATTTTATCCTCATCCAAAAAACAGCTCGATCGGCGGGAGATGTTAGTGTAATCGGCGATGCTCGAATCGAGTTCTTCGGCACCGTTCAATCATTCATGCAGTAAACAGGTTCTATTGAATCAAAAGCGAGCGCGGCATTCTCCGTCGATTGGTCGCTCGTTCGTTCGCTTGCGCAAAAATCAACTTGTGTTTATGCAAGCCGGTGCTGCCTCTCGAATAGCAGTCGCACTTTCCTC
Organism: Ceratina calcarata; assembly: GCF_001652005.2. Classification (NCBI taxonomy): domain Eukaryota; kingdom Metazoa; phylum Arthropoda; class Insecta; order Hymenoptera; family Apidae; genus Ceratina; species Ceratina calcarata. The sequence continues at coordinate 567,980 of NW_017137498.1, read as the reverse complement.
CTTCCTCCAGGTGCTGGAACAAAGGGAGAGATTTGCTGTATCCCGAAACAAAAAATTTCGCTTATTGTCTGGGTGTAATCGAAAATATAATAATGAAAAGTATGATAAATTTATAAATATTCTATGTCTGCCTATATCTAAATTTGCTAATGTAACGAATCTGCTTCTGTACAGATTTTGTTATATGCTTATGTCAGTTTATTGCCTTGAAGAACGAAATATTTTAAATAACGTCGTGAGATTTTTTTCATCAGATATTATCAAAAGCAACGCAAGACAATTTGACGAATGCCAGTAGTTAACGGGAAAATTCATTACCAGATAAATCCTGTCGCCGTTGGTTTCAACCGATAAATTTTTGTCATCAAACTTAATCGCACGCTTTTGAAATCGCTTTTCGAGCACTTCGACGAATAAGTTTCGCGAATACGTAACTTCCTATCTCCGGGATCGCTCTATCTAAAATCCAGCCACCCGGTGTTCCCAACTCAGCAGAATTTGCCATCCGCGGATGTCCGAAAACAAACTTTCGTTCCGTTTTCATATTCAAATTCCGCGAAAAGAACGCGCACCACTTCACCGTACGAGCGAACGGGAAATTTTAATTCGAGCCCGATTCCGTGCTTGGTCGAACAACCGTCACTACTCCATTGAATATTTTACGCGCGGTTTTCCGCGCCCGGGTTACCAGTCGACATAATCGAAAATAAACACGCTTAAAAATGCACTTGCCCGGACGAACGGACGCGCAATTTACATACGCGGTTTCGTGGTTGCTTTCGGGCTAATTTGACAACGAACAGAAATCGAGTATTTAACAGCTAAGTAATTCACGACGTGCATTCGCATATTACGCATTCGCGATTATCGAGATTTATTACGATTATGTTTACTTATTATAATTTCCCTGCGAAATTACATCTCGTCTTGCACCACGCTTGGAATAATTATCAGTTATTCGTTTTGAATGGAATCAAATTACGTACACATTAATTATGGCAATGAACAGTTAAATATACAGATATCAGATTAAAAGTAAATTGATCAAAAATCTATAACTTTTTTCATACACCGTGTATTATTAATTTAACTCATTATATATTTATTTAATGTATTTGTCCGTCTAGTCTGTATCCAACTATCAAGCGAATTTAGAAAACGTTGGAGACATGTGTGCCTGATAAATAACGTGACTAAAATTGTTTCGCGAAAACCGAATGTAATGAAAATTTGTGTACATGTAAATTTTGAAAATTGTTTGCAAAATTCATCCGATCGATGATAAGAGAAAGCAAGAAATAGAAAGAAAGAAAGGAAGAAATATGAAGTAGAAAAAAATATGACAGAGATGGGAAGAGAAAAAAAGTGAAGGGGAGATGGGGAGCATTAACAACTCTCTAGGTAACAACGTAGACGTAAAGTATCCAGCGTGGCTGTGGAACGCGTTCATATGTCGCGGAAACAGAACCCGCCGCTGGCTGTTTCCTGTAGTTTTCATTATCTCGCGCACACACGATAACCCGCGACAGCTTCTACGCGAATTTACACGGTCACCGCGCCGCGCCGTCCGGCGGCGGTGATCGCGCGGAGTTTAAGTTAGCGCGAAACTATTACATACCTACTACCAGCCTGAATCCTTCCGCGTCTCTGTTTGGACCACTCACCCTTCTCGTTTCGCCCAATGGGATCTACCCTTGGTACGAATGCGCCATCCGTTTCCCACAACCCCTTCCACACTAGTTCCAACTGAACTAATTTATCGCACGATTAAGCGAGTTCCTCCGTGCACACTTTTTTCTTTCTCCCTTCTTCGCCCTCGCGTTCGTTTTACTCTTTGCTTTTCTCTTCTCTACCTTCACGTGGATTTGTTACAGGAATTTAAGAAAAACAGTTTTCAGATCGCGGGTATTTGGTACTGAGAAATATACTTAAGAGCGCTGGTTAATTGAACGTATTATCTGTAAAGAGTGCTACTGTATCGGATGCATTTGAGTGGATTTAGAGGAAAAATTATTCACTTTTTCAAGGCGTAAAGAGGAGAATTTCATTGAGTTTGTATATCAGTAGACTAAATGACTTGACTTTAATTATCACAAATGTTGACAGTTTCGTTCATCGTATTTTAATTTTAGATTAAGAAAATGAAATGATAACACTTTTATACGAACCAATATGGTTTTGTCTCTTTTGATGTCTACGTTTCACGTTTTTATTTTACATTTTGAGAATTGGTTGAGTTGAATGGTCGATCACTTTCTCCTTCGGCTTCTTGTGTCAACGGCAACATCTCTTCCTTTATAGTTTATACCGTTGCTCATACGTAATTGAAGAGGAACGTATACGCGTGCCCACGTGCCGCCCACGTCACTATTGAACTGCGCTAGGCTAACTGGGCTTCCATTCTCGCAAGCCGTTCTAAGAATCTCGTGCTTATGGCGATCGTTTCAAATTCAAATTAGTTCCTGTCTGTTTTCCGCGTGGTGACGATTATCAATTAACGTTGACACGTTCTCAACATATTCATGCGCTGCGTAATTAATATCGTTCAATATTCAATACAGATATTACGTACACCAAAACAATAAAATAATTAATAATAATATAAGAATGTGTACATATGTGCAGAATAAACAGTGAGATACGTAAACAACATTACATAAAAATTTTCTTGTCAATGTGTCATTCTATTTATCAAAATGTATGAATGTTTTTGTTTAATGAGCACTGATAAGATTCGTTGTTAATTTAATCGAAATTTCGGTAAAACATTTCCCTTCCGAACGATGTAATCTTGCCAAATGTTACAATCGCCATAATTGAATCACATCTCGATCTAACTGTTGACAATGTCTGATTAATTTGCCAATGACAAATCGTCCTGGGACAATGCCGAATCAATATTCTAGGGTGCTATTGTTAGACACTTGCTTAGCAATTGGCATAATATAAATTTTAGCATAGCAATTGGCATATAAAAAATAATTTTTTACGCACTAACAATTTTACGTAACTCTCTACATATTAATTTTATTCAACTATTCATTATTTTCATTCACAGAACAAACTAAAATTAATAGAAATTAAAACAACATTAATAGAAAATAAAATACTCATAAATAAGAAATGACTATTGATTCGACGAAAACGTTTAGGAGAAATTCCTCGTCTTTCGATAAGGAAAATAAGTTGAATAGTTTGATTCATTAATTATCGCACTTGACATTTTATCAGATCGCTAGTAATTTAATTCTCGATTTGTGCCGTAGAAATCTCGGCTCTAATCTCTGGAATTCCAGAACTTGGTAATCGGTCTCTAGTCCTATGTAACTCACATTCCACGGCGGTTTATCGCATTAAGTCGTAATTAAGATAGTGCAGTTGTGTCATCGTGTGTACTACATACATTACAGTATTAGAGGAAGTCTTACAACTTTCCCCATCGATATCGACGTGCTACTTAATTAATACGGGATGGCATGGGTCTATGTATCCTGTAACAGTCTATTTATATCTTCTTGTAACGAGTCATCTTCGAGTAATCTTCCCCATGTCACTCCCATGTTTTCTAAGGCTTCTTCATTCAATAAACAAAATATAAAATTCAAACTTAATAATATCCTAAACAGCGTGCAATCAGTTATGAGATTTAGAAACTAAAATGTACAAGTTTTGGTTTGGAAGAAAATCGGGCATTTAGATAAGATCGACTATCTCCATTTCTTATCTGCTAGAATTGCTATCTATGTAAAAATTGTATTCTTACTTACCGAATGCTATTGTCATACCTGCCTATCAAACGAAGCGATAAGACTTTCTTCACATATTTCTCGAACCTTCTTATATGAGTCTACATTTAAAGAAAACCAATGTATGTTAAATATATTATTTTTCTTTATCAGGTTATTTGTATCGCATACTTTAAAAAATGGTACTCGGTTTTTCCCCATTTTCTCTACAGGTCAAATGTACAAGATATTTTCAGACATAGTTAATCTTTTCGTAGAAAACAGACGTTGCGTGTCTGTTCGTTAAGGAGACTAGTACTACTTGATACGCGTTGACAACCACGTATGTTTTACGAAAAAGTTTCGTGAGCGTCCATGCCACAGGGACGTGCGCCAACATTGAACTGTCCGCAAGGAAGACATATGAGACCCGTGAGACTTTAAGTGGTTAATTAAACAACTTTCCCATAAAGCGTGGATCGGAAGGGGGAACTATCAGAGCGTGGTAAAACTGGATTAATGTTATAATTAATTAGATTCGCGATCGGACTTGCGCGGGGACTGTTTTCACTTGGCTGTTCCCTATCAATCTTACTATTTTCAGAATCTAGTCGATGTATTTTTATAAAAAAATATGATCATCCATTTGAAAGTTTATTCAGCCTCAGAATTATAGTTGAGCGTCTTCTTTTGGTAGCAAAGTTTGGTATGTGCTTTTAGAGGGTATAATTAATTTTGCATTATGTTCAGTTCATTAAGCTTAGATTGATATCTATCTTTAAATTTATGTACATGATACATACATGCCTTTCCACATTCTTACTGTATATTTACTGATAAATTTTTATTTCACTACTTATATTATATCCATACAAACGCTGTATTTGTTGCACCTAATAATTCAAACAGGTATCACTGTATGCAGTATTCAGAACGTTTTACCCAGTAACGAACGGAGGGCCATTGTTCCGTACGTAGCATTGAACGTTTCTGGTAATGGCGCATAGTGTGCTCCGTTGTTTCACTTCTGGTTAACCAATTCCGCCAGAGGAGATTGAAGGCCAGAGATCGTACGCGTGGATTACGTAAGGGCCGATTCACTTTCGAGCGAATGCGGGACGCCTAGAAACCGGAGAAATGCAGCGCGTGCTCGACCGAAAGCTGAGCTTGCTGCAATATAGCTCATGCTCGGCCGGCAGCGCAGTCTATTTTGAAGCTGGGATTTTTAGAAATATGGGTCAACCGCGTGATTCCTTTCCCCAGACGCTATGAGACCTCGCTGTTACATCCCAAAGACACGCACTATTATTATTTTACTTTAATTTTTCCTCATTTCATTCTATTGGTCAGGTGTTGATGATGCACGACATTTAAAGAACAGTTTTCTGTTCTGTTTGCGAAAAATAAGTGAGAACGAGAACGTACTGAATTATTGTTATGGCTAGAATTAATTGTTATAAACAAGGATTGTAAAACTGGATTTTATGTGTCCTCCATAAATACACAGCATCTGCTTGCTATAAAAATCAAGCCTGTTACGTTCTGCGCATTAAAAGATAAAATTAAACACAACCGGAAAGCGTCCATTTCAGTAATCTAATATCATAACAAGAAATTGGGTCTTCTTAATATTGTTTAATTTCGTGTGGGTATCAATTACAGAAGAAAAACACGAAAATGATTCGGTTTCTTACTTTCCTTGTTAAATCGAAAGCGTGGGACTTACCACGCAGTAAATATGCGAAAGAAAATTTGATGTCTCGATAATCTCATTTCTCGGAGTAAACGAAGCACCAATAAATATTGATTAGTGCCACTTGATTAATCATTCGATGAAGCGAAAATGAGGACGGCTCGCAGTCCGCGCGGAAGCGGAAAATAACTTTCCTAGCGGCGGCGACGACACTCTGGACGTAATCACAAATATGGCAGCCTAGGTATAGCCGTAGACTATTTTTAAAACGACGTTTAGCTTTCCCTTGCGGCAGTTTAACTGGCTTTCGCTACTATTTTTCCGTCTTGTCTCCTCGTTCTCGGTTTATCCTCAATTACTTTCTGCCGCACATCTCTTTCTATTCCTCTCTCTACTTCTTTTTGTTTCTCCTTTTCGAAGGAACCATCTGCTCCCGTTCTCTCGCGTTCTCCGTAATATCTTTCGGTTCTCATCCCCGTAGCGCTATTTCTTCTAGGCTGGCAACGTGCCGTGGAAACAGCCGGATCTTAATCTCGCGAAGCGGCGTCGTCTGGAAGAAAGGGACTAACCCAGGGAAGAAGGGCTTCATTTCTGTCAGGGTTATTTACCTTCCGGGATTTATCGTTGGACGATTTGGTAGTCGGCGACGCGAGTTAAACGCGCGGAAACAATACGTTACGCTGAAACATTTTCGCCGTGAACCAGGAGTTAATTCGCTTTGCAAAAATCTAAGGAACATAGAATCGTGGCGCAAGAAACTGTACCGCAAGAACAGCTTGATGAAGTTACTTCCACGACCATCATTCTCGGTGTTCGTATTTTTAATGTAATTCAATTAACCTCGGAACTCGGCCCGGCGGCGTTTCTATTTTTGCGACTGCGAATGACGCAAACCTGTGACTTAATGTTAGCGTATCCAGCCGATCAGGACCACCTGATGCCAGATGAAGAGATTATCGTGTCGCATGGACGGTGCATGCGTGGACCGAATGATCCTAGGATAAATTTAGCGGATTAGCCGCATTAACCCGGATTGTCGACCCGCGAGGCACCCATTCGTACGTTGAACTCATTCCACGGAACCCGCCGAGAAACTGGTCTATGAAGAAAGAGTAGATCTCTGTCTTGTGACGAGCTTCCCAGCTTACGGTCCACTAAAGTCGTAGTATATCTCGCTCGATAATTATGGGATCGGGGACAAAGCGATGTTGCGAAAATAGGTATGATTCCATTTCTGCTCGCCACTACTCTTTTACGTCTTCCTCTGCATTAATTGAGATTCGTTCCACGTCACAGCTCAATTAGCTTTGATTTAGTAATCTCAGAAGAAAATATAAATAAAAATAATTAACATTATTGTTTTATACATAGATTATAAATTTGATGATTAAGTTGGGCGAAAGTTGCAAAGAGGTGACTTTCGTATGTAAAAAATTTTATTCTTTTCTCTACATATTTTTGCATGTAGCATCACTCTACATATTTATAATAATCGAAGTACGAAAACTGATAATTTGACTACTTCCACGATAATTTGTTCCATCAACCGGAGTCGCATTTCAACTGACAATTAGTTTAATTAACAGAGCAATCAAGGGGTTTCCATTTTGCGATCAGGTAACAAGGGTAAACAGTATAGCAGTAGCAACTAAAACTTCTGTTTCTTTCTCTCTCACTCCTCTTTCTGCACGAAACCAAACTATACGTGCCGACGCTCGTGTCTACCAACAAATTTCTGTGAAATTTCCAACTAGTCTATAGTCTGTATACATTTCTATTCTCTACATCCCCGATAAATTCCCGTTAGACTACCGTCATATCGTAACGTTATAAATCCTTCGCCCCTTACTTATCAGTTTTTCACCTAGGCGTGCTGAACCGTTTCATAGGTACTTCATAAAGATATAAAATGAACATTATCTGCTGATGCGAAAAATTATACGACACGTGCGAAATACGGTCTTTAATCTTGAGAAACTGTTAGGGAATCAGGAAGCTGAAATGTCATTAGCCCATCAAACGGACAGCACTTGGAATAGTTATCAGAATTCAAATAAATGTAGTACGAAAGTGAAAAATGTTTTATGGGTATTGCCGGTGTGTTTATGAGAGTTATTATTTTACCAACTTTAACTGCTTCGCTTTCTATGATTCCATTTAGAATTATGTATCACTCCGCATTTATGAGTAACTGATACGTATTAACCTAGCCTACTTTCTGTTTATGTTACAGCTTGATGACACTGCGCTGCAGCTGTACAAAGACGGCGATTATGGCGCTTATTTGGACCTTGAGGCTTCCATCAGCGAGCAGCAGGAGGAATTCGAGGGCTTCCAGACTAAGTAAGTGTTCTACATAATTTTAAGATTCTATCGCTTCAGATTTCATTTTCAAATGCTAAATAGTCAATAGACCTAATAATCATTCCAATCAATAGACATGAAAATAGAATGAAAACTTCATTGAACTTCTTAACAATTATTTTCATTCCATAATATATCCTGATAAGAGTAGTTTCAGCTTAATACGTTGGTTTGTTGTGCAAATTCACTGAGGATAGTTTATCAAATGTTAATATTTCAATTTGCGTTTGTATTACCCGAAAATTACGTAATGGATCCCGGGTATACCGTTCCATGATTAATCACGTAATTAAGGGAACTTTGTTGCGGAGAGGAATATTTTGTTTGTCGTGGCTGCAAGGATGCATTGAGAACTTGGTAGCTTCCGTCTTTGATCCCGCGGGATTCGATGTACTTCGCCTAATCTATGTTGGGACAACTGAATTATACAGGGAACAGTTCCTAAGATATATGAGAAAACTTTGGAGGCGCGTTTCCAGTGGAGGACGAAAAGATCGTAAATGTAGATGAAGCCCTTTTAGAGTCATGTATAATAAATTGAGTCCCTAATTTAGACTAAGTGTTCAAAATCGTTGAGTATTTATGGTTGTTACTATAACATATTTGGTGTAACGAGTAAAATATTTTTATTATTCAAGATAATTATAACTGAGAAAAGAATGTGTAACAGAAAAAAAATAGTGGAATTTGTTGATATCATGTAATTCCTGTTACGTTCTCGAGGTTAACGCGAAGCGAAGGAAGCGTAATGGGAAATAGATCCTTGTCCGAGGTCGTGTTAAATCAAATTAAGTCAGCAAGATAGCAGAGTAACGAATTGTGCACTTATGGAACCGTGAGAGATCGATGACATTGATCTAGGCTACTGATGTGCTAGTGTGAACTGTTATACATAGAATGAATGCTCCTAATCGAAAAAAGTAGGCCCTATTATACATAATTCCAACTTGTTTATTCATCAAGTTACATAGTATATTGAGAAAATAGTATGACAATAATAAGATAATTTAGTGAGGATTATATGAAGAATAATGCATCAGTGTCGTCGTCGTAAGTAGAGATTGACTTGTAACTTGATCAGATATATTGAAATATCAAATATGTATAAAATGTGCC
>NW_017137498.1:514285-557209 GCF_001652005.2 Ceratina calcarata | reverse complement strand
TATGTATAATCAACTATCATCTGTTTCTTGGTTCGTTTATTCTGGAATGTAATTAGGACACGGTGAGATATTAGATCCACTTTTTGTCCCTACCATGGAATAAATTTCCTTCCTTTAATAACGGCATACTTTTTGCATTTCGTTGGTAAAAAGAAATAATTTCTACACGCACGTCGTAGATTGTCAATAGAAGTGAGCTGGAGAAAATCGCGACGCGGATAAGCATCTGTATTAATTAAGACTGGCTCGGGACTAATTAGTTCGTTGGCGTTAATTTCACATCCTGCCGATACGCGATCTCTTTGGACCTTGACATTACGATCGCAGCGAATACACTTTTAATAACTGTCACGACCGCCGAACAACATTCTTCCTTGGTTAATTAAGAGAGCGTATCTCTACAGGAAAATACTGGCTGTTCCTCTCTCTCTTTCTACTTTCACTTCGCATTCAAGTTCCTCAAATTAGGAAGTTCCTCCCTCGAATCTTGGTAGGCATGCTCGTAATGCAATTGTTTGGTACAACTGGCTGATAAATTGATATAAATTTTAATATGAAATCATGCAGCGTTGTTTGATCATGATAGAGAGCGCAAATTTTTTGTTTCAGACGATAAGTACATCCATGAATTTTTGCAATACTGTAATAATTATTTTGCCGACTTTGCTTCATTTTTTGCTAGCATAAAAAGAATTTACAACTTGAAAAACATTAAATTCTTCATATACATACACAATAGGCTAGTGTAGTACATGCACATCTGTTACATTCTACGTCTGGTTCATCTTAACCGAAAAGCATGTTCGTGGTGGAACATCAAGTCGGTTCGTCAGGTTTTACAACAGACAAGCCGTGCGAAATCGGAAACTCTTTACGCCACGCGATAAGAAGTCGGTTCTTTCTGGGAAAGTGTTAAAACTGTATTCGAGTATCGGATTTGCGTTAAGACCGGTACCGTACTGCTCTCGAGATATCGACAACCTAACGAAACTTCGCAGACTCGGGAACGAATGCGGCGTTCGAAGAGCTATCGAATTTTCGATACTTCCAGCACGGTGACTTTGCTCACCAATTTTTCACAGCCAAGAATCCCACGTATTTTTCTCGACTTATCACGTTCATTGTGATGTGATACGACCCGTACTTGCAAGAGATTCGCTGCCTCCTTCGAATCGATATGAATTACTCATTGGATGAAGATTACATCCTACGAATGGGCCTGAGCGACCGTGTTCCACCACGAACTTGTGTGAATGCGAATCTCTCTTTGATTCCCATCACGCAATTCGTGACTGTACCATCAATGAACATGGAATATTGCACGCCATACAATGACTGTTTCTTATTGAATTAATACTACATTTATGAAGTACTCGCACGGGCTCTTCTGTTATATTAGTCAATATCTTGAATTTCTTACAAACAGCAATTTTTAGTAATCTCTTTTATGTTCGTGTTTTAATTACATTTGAATTACACGTTGTTGGTACACATGCTGAATAGATAAATAAAATATTTGTAGATTTCTAAATTCCATCATATCCAATTTCACTCCCAAGAGATTGTGCCGCAAAATTACTAAATTCGTATTCGAAGAAATAAACAAACGTGAAATAAACAGAAATTTAATTCGATACTCGTTCGATGAAAGAGGAGTGAAAAATGAGTGGTTGATTGACGAAACGTAGGCAAGGCAAGTGAGATTAAAGATCAGGTCTGGACTAGACAAATTTGATCAGCAGTGTACCTAATTGTACCAATATTTGAGAGGTCCGGAATTTTCACGAATCGTGAAACGGCGCGGTATCATTTATCCGCTTCACCATTTTCCCCATTCTTTGATACAACGGCACTGAAACCGGTTCGATTCATTTTTTCTTTTTTTTTTCTGTTCCCATCGATATCAACGGCCACCTGCATGATTCGGACCGGGTAAAACGATACGGTCTGTGGATCTGGTTTGGCCTCGACCAAATAGGAACCTGTGCTCCACGATTTTCCCAAACCACGTCGCGACCTGTTATTGGCTAGTTCCATGGCTGAAATTTGTCGATCCCATGCTGTACACGTCACACCGCGTTCGATAACAGCTCAACGCGATTCGATGTTCCCCAGGTTTTCTTTCCGGATATCTCGGAGTTGCGCAAATGACTTCGGGAGGAATTGCCGATCTTCTCGACGTCTCGTGTGTACGATCGGGCGCGACACGCGTTACAACGAAAGTGGCGAGCTCCATGGAAAGGGACAAGGGCGATCGAGAATGCGAATTTCCCGGCTCGGAGTCGGTGTTCGCAATTGTATCGGGTTTACACAGGATGGACTTGGTAAAGGAATGTATACGAATTTCGATGGTGTTCGCTACGATGACGTTCGCACGATACTCTGCCAGCCAATGGTACTTTGATTAAACTGCGTGTCTGGGGACACTTTATCAACTTCTTTTATAATATAAATTTTTGATTACTGATCAATTCGAAAAGCGGTAAGTTGATACAAGGAAATGTCGAAATAATCGCGTGCTTGCGATGCGATTCAAAGGGTTGAAGCGACACCGGTTGTTTCACACAAAGCGTTCCATTCGAATCAACGTCTAATGTGTTTCTCTAGTTAGACGTTTCGCACGTAGAATGACACGGGTACGAAGCGTGTGATTCAACGCGGCTAATGGAGGAAGCGCGTAAATTCGCTGCTATTCATTCACAATAAACGCGAATCGTTCGAACCGTCTTTCACCTGACACTTGCTAATAACGTTAGCGTGACAACGTGGTTCCGCGAGTCTCTGCGCTCTATCGTGACGTCAGTAATGAGTCGATTTATTGGCACGCTTCACAGTGCGATTCCTATAGATTACAGATTGTATCGTGTTAACACGTCCACGCCAAGGGTGGTGTTCCATTATCATGCAAAACGACTTTCTCCGCTAACGTGCAGTAAAAATGCTGATGCAAATTCGAGACGAGCTCGCGGATCGTTAGCTAATGCTAATATTCTCGTAAATGTTTCATTTAAAAATTTTCATAACAACCGCGAATGACCTGTTTGCGAATTCTTCCATTATGTATGTGAAACAACATCAATCTTTTTACATTTCATTTTCTTAATGTCATGTCACTAATTTGACGTACATGGAACAAATACTATTGATACTATAGAACATCAATGGTGTCAATAAATAATATTATTATTGATGAATAGAGAAGAATGAAGTATGGAATACTTGCATGGTCGGTGAGAATTTCTTTTTGGATTGGAGACATCGATACAAAAGTTATACATATACATGAAGAACAACTGTTATTTCCAATTCCTAGAAGCTGCAATTAGGCATTGGGATACACCTAGAAATTCTCCAAACGCGACACAATAACCGATAGACGGGCGCAATCAAGTCTGTCGGAGGTACAATACGTAGATACCTGTCTCCTTTCTTCGCGTCTCCTCGGCGCGGTAATTGCGCGAGGTACCTCGACTCGAGGACGTGTGTACACACCTTAATGATCCTCGAGGCCGATACGTAGGAAGCTGATTACTCATCGCACCGTCTATGCCGAACGTTTAGTGACTTATTGTGCTTGGTTATTGAACCCCTGGGAGCGTGTTCACTGTACCACGTTCCTCTCTCGGCCCTTCTATACTCGACATGCGGATGTGTAGCTTCCACTATAATTATACGCGTCGTACCTACTTACTTACGTACATTCAAATTACTTTATACAAGACTGTAAAAAATACGCTCAATGATGACATTATGTTTTATCGTTTGAAGCGTAAGCATGAGCGAGCTTCTGAATTTACGTCTTTTTACCGTCCGCAGGCGCCACTTTTTTAAAACGTAATGCAATAGGATGCATATTTTAAGCACCAGAAACGATATTTCTTTAGGGGTGTTTTATTATTTTATTCTTGCATCAATTCTCGACGCGTCGTATATATATTTATTATTCGTCGTATTATATGTATATTTGAGTCTAATAAGTCAAGTATATTAGTTACACCAAATCGTTGGAAAACGTGGCATTAGAATAGGACGGGACCATTTTTCAGTGATATCGCGCGTGTAAATAGACGTTAAATGGTGAACTTCCAGCAGTCACTAGGATGGTCGGCTGTCGTCTCTCGTTTGAAACTTTGATTCTGCCTCGGTGGGTGGCGGGCAATTCGTTACCGCGGAAAGTCCAGCTCTTTATGCGCCGGCGGTACACTGCACCGCGGAATTAATTTTCGCGAGGCATACAGAGAGCAGACGGGAGGCGGATATCGCGAGCAGAGCCGGAGCGTGGGCGGACCATGGCAAGGCGCTACGAGAAGACAAACGACCGGTTACCCACGCGAGACGCGCCACCTTCTCCGCGTTCCGGAGCTACGAATTTTCCATGATGTTCTCGGCCCGCGATTTTCGCAATTTGCGCTAGAGATAGAGAGAATTTGTCTGCGGAGGTGGGAGGGTCGTGTCCAAGCAAACCATAGGACTGTGAGAACTGATGTGCAGCACTACGGCGGGTTTGCAGTTTTGTGAGTTGGACAAGAGCTCTTTTGGGTCTGCGGGAATTTTAATGAATAAAGTCTTGGAATTCAACTTGGAGTCAACTCGGTGAGAATGAGAGACAGGCAAAATTACTTCGTCGGTGAAAAATTTTTTATTTTACACAACAAAAATATCGGGTGTGTTCCGCTCGAAAGGACGATTCTAAATCCCAAACATTATATTCTACGCATCGGTGATGTCCTAAGCGTACTTTTTCAAAAATAACGTTTTCGACCGAGAGAGAGAGAGAGAGAGAGAGAAGGGAAAAATGAGCTTTTCTCTCAATATAATCGACGTACGTCAAGTTTTGCGGACCATGTGGCCAGCATTTGTTTTAATTATTCCGAAAGTTTCCATTGAAGAGCTCATGAACGCGACAGTATCCCCTTGAAAGTGCTACCACTTAAGGACTTAAACATAGTAAATGAGAGATTTAGATATTATAGGATAGTGTAAACTCTTTTAACTTTCATCTTCAATATTTAATAACTCTTATTGAATCAGTACAAAAAGCTATGTAGATATTTTCTTATGAGATTCAGTAACATCTCATTTTCTCTCGTGGTAATAAATGCAGTTAACATCGTGTCGTCGATTCGCTCGATATTTGCTTTTTCCGCTAACAGCATTCGCTTTTCTTGCTCGAAAACGATTTCACGCCGTTGCGTTTACCTAATCGCTTTCCCTCGACCGGTCCCGTATTCGATATCATCCAACGGGAAGAAAATAGAGGGGAAAAAGCTCGTGGTCGAGAGAATCGCGAGATACCTGCTTAACGGCGCGGCGCAGCAAATTATATTCATAAACATTTATAAAGAGCGAACGTGGCCTATTACGGTAATGACCGTGATTGGATCCATAGAAAAAATTCTGGTTCCGCCTTTCTTTGATATTTTACTTTGGTCGATAATAGCATGATGTTTTCATAAGTCTATGGAGTACGCTAATGATCATAAAACACCCAACAGTTATGTCGACGGTGTAAAAACGATTGCCGTAAACCAGACTGAATTTGTAGCATAAATGACTTTCGGTTTATTGAAACAAATTTTATGTGAATTCGTTAATCAATGAATACTAGTACAAGTAAATGAAAGTACAGTAGTAAAGATGGTGATAATTCCTTCATTTCAATGAATGAGCATTTTGAAAACAGTAAAAATAATGGTGTCATACACATTATCAGATATCCGCCATAAATTAAATTTATTTAAATTCATTTTTCTTGTGTAACTCGTTTACATACATGTATAAGATCCGCAGTCCAGTTTTAAGAAAAACTGTGTAAACAAATTTTTATTGAATCTGCTAAAAAATTATTAATCAATATTTTTAAGCAGTTTGCGTTTACCCAAATCAAAATTTTATTCTGAACGCAGCTTGATGACTTATGGACGTGAGTGTACTTGCATGGAAAACATTCGACTATTGTTCGTAGCATGGTTCATTAGTCGGATAGTTTGCGATGATGTACGGCATATTTTACGGAAGTGGAACGAACGTAAGTAAGTGGACGACTTTAAAGAGCGACTCGAATCGTTAGATAGCCTTCCATGTAGTCCATGGATACGTCGATGAATCGCTCAGCTTGTGTTTTAGATAAGAGTACATGAAGATAATCGTCATTATTTCTTGCGCGAGGATATGCAAAATACTTATGAAGCATCTTTTAGTGGAATCAATGATTAATCAGTTATTTCATACAATTATTCTTATTCATTCACTCTATTTTTTTTACAATATGATATTTTATTTTGGCTGGCAAGCAATTTGATTAATAATGATTCAAAGAAACGCGTTGTCATAAGTAATTGTCTCTTTGTTTCTTCTTCTCTTCTCGTTACTTTGTCGGATTGGAGGAACGGGATTTACAAATTGAGTCCATAAATGATAGCAAACGGATTGGAAACGTGAGTAACGATCGGGATAGGATCCGGATAATAGAAATGTTCACGGCCGGGTGTCGGCGCAGGATTAATTTGTCTTTGATCAAAGAAAAATGTTTCGACTGCTTGAACGTTTAATAATTGTTCATTGTGTCGCGTACTCACGTACGACGACTATAGTTTTTATGAAGTAGTACGTATCTTTTATGTTTCACAGTTCATCGATTCATTTCACATTGTTCGGTTTTCATCGTGATTCGAATTGCAGTTGAAAGTTGAGTACAGGAACATTTATCCCTTACGGCAGAAATCTATTTCCGCAGCAAAAATACTTTGAAAATAGCGATAATTATTGGACTTATCGGTGCGGATATTTTTCAAGCAGTTGATTTAGTTCCAAACGAAATGAGAAATTTAAGTACATTTACAATTTTTCGGTTTTCTATTATTTCGATGTATTTCATTTTGTATTCAGCTTTTCTAAGCTCTCCAAATAATATTTTCTATCCGAATGGACTCTACTTACCAACTGGTCCAACATCGATTTAAAAATTCTTAAGTACGCATACACGTTTCGACCTTAGAAACTCATGCTTTAAGCTCGAAAGTGGTGAAGGCGCTAAGCTGAACGAATCCAGTGAAATAGACTGGTCGAAAGTATGGAAGCAGATCAGAGCGCAGATCGATTTGGAGCAGGAATCGTTCGGACAAATAACTTCCTGAACTACCAGGATTGTCTATCTATGTGGAAGTTTCATCACTTCTCCTCGCTGAATCCGATTATTGGATTTTGGCCGTGGCATAATCATATTACTGATATTGATGTTTACGATTGATTTGTGTCGCTTTAATCTTAGAATTACAGAGAACTATAGTTAGAAAAAAAAATTTGATATCCTCGTAGTGAAATAAAATAATGCATTTTTCATTTAATAAAGCGATAGTATTCTTCTTTGTACATGAAATGTAATGATATCTGTGTTCTGAAAATTGATATTATGTTACAGTTAGGAAAATTCTATTTTGCTTATACCGAAATATTCTGATATTCTAGACGTTGCATTATTAAAAAATGCACGAAAACATAGAAAAACGTAATATATAAAACATTAATTTTTATCAATTTCTGTCAGAATGTGCCACAACACGTTTTCTTATACTAGTTACATCAAACCGTTAGAATACATCAGTCACTGACACGGAAGGTCTTCAATTAAGACTTGCCATTTCTCTTCACGAAACAAGATTACCAAAGCTATTAAAATACTAGTTCATTTTTTCTCTTTTCCTTAAGGAGATCTTCCAAATCGTCTGGCCCTTGTCAGCGTTAATTGAATACGGCAAGGTTTCACGATATAATAAGAAGCATAAGAACGGATCACGCGAATGAGAATGGATCGTTATCTTAAAAAGTTCTGCCATTTCTCGCGGAGTTATAAGAAAGACTGTTCTCATACAAGACAACTTCAGGCTCAATTCCATTGCATGGAATTCTTCTGTCCTCTTCCCCTTTAGGTTTCACCTATCCCCGGATATCTCAAGATTCATTTTCTGTTTTTAAAACAAGAATTTGCCTTCATCATTGAGTAAATTAACAAATTTTGTAACAACCGATGGCTCGCTCGTGTTTTACGTTCAAAAATAGACTTTACGTCGTTCGCTAAAACAAACGCGAGAAATGTCATGCTTCGATTTGGAATTTCCTGGTTCGTTAGCACTCAATTTGAAGAAGAACGTTAAAAAGTAGATACACCTGCTTCTTTCGTCATTATTATTTCAATTATATAACTAGTTATGATTTGTTATTATACAACTATTGTATAATCTTTTTATTTATTTAATGTTAAGAAATATAGTTTTCCTGTTTAATTTATTACTTGGTTATAATAATTGTTAATTGATTCTCTCTTTCTCTGAGTGATAAATTATCACCACAGTGTAAAATAAGAATGATTATATCTCAAATTCAAATTGAAATTTGTATTCTAAATATAAACATGGCTTTTATTATAAATGAGGGGGAGGATATAACTAGCTAAAAGCGTTCTCTCTCTCTGCTCCTTTCGCCCCGGGTGAAAATCGAAAGTTTCCGAATAGCTGACGACCCAGGCCCGGAATAAATCGCATAACTGGGTTTACTGGTCTATTCCTAGGAGATCGGCTGGCTGTCTGTGCCGACCGTTTTATAAATACCTATCCGCGTTTCTATCGTCGATACCAGGAGTAACAATGAGTCAGCTTCTCTTAGCGTTCGTTGTCACCTCGCTATAAATAAAACTGGATAAAATTTTCCTCCGCGCTGTTATTATCTTGTGACCGTTGCTTGGGTAACATTACGAAACAATTTTATTCTAGAAAAGATGTATAGAAAATTTCTGGAAATGATTTGTCAAATAAAATTGAAGAGTAATAAAAATGATAGTTGTACGATACAATTTCGTTCGAATTGCATATTTACTAATTTAAATTGACATGATTACATTGATGTCTTACAAAGGTGTTACATTTTTAGGTCAAATAACACACGCTGCAATTCAATTACGTATGCATATACTCGAGCACATTACATAATAACTCTATCGTCATAATCTCCTTAATTTAATCCATTTCGATGGTATTACACCTAGTGTTCTTATGTAAATCTTGCAATTCCTACATAGAAAAATAACATAAAGCTGCATTTGTACGGCTTGCAGGAAATTGATTAAATCTTTAATTCAATTGAACAACATTTAACTTTTAATTTTTAATAATTAGGAATTAAAATTTAATCGTTAATTCAGTTTTCTGTCAATTAAGTTCATAAATAATGACAAACGAATTGATCTTTCTAAATTTCTATACTTTTGAATTTTACTGATCTTGCAATAAAAAACAAAAATGATTCGAGCTGAGTCTTCTAAACCCAATATTTATGAAAAACATGTATTGCTTCAGTATTGCTTTTATCCGGAACTACTTAATTGGAATTAATCAATCGGACGCGTGGGTTGATCTAATTTATTAGAAACATGTGCCGTTTTAGCTTTGCCAGTACTTGATAGATGGATGCTTGTTTCTGAAACTTGCAGCGGGAAGTTCAGTGCGTAGGCCAGGGTTCAACTCGTGTGTCGGAAAGTTTGAAGCCGAGACGACATCAAGCACACTTGATGCCACCGGATTTAACGTCGACTTCGTATAGCGGATATTTTCGTGGAACTCGTTTCATCATGTTGTGTCTTCGAATCTTTCTTCTCACGCGGTTTCCAAAATTTTACGCTTTTCATACTTGCTTTTTATATATCAACTTTTGATATTTGTGCCAGCTTTTTCGTTACCTTTGGACACGAAAGACGTTTTACGAAATATTTTATCTCAGGCTTTAATCTAATATCGTAGTACTAAATGAGATTTCTTGCGGAATATCTAATATGTTTTAGAGATTAATACAGTAATTACGTGAACCACGTGTTCATTTGCATGTTATTAAATCGGCTAGAATTAGATGTACATATTATATAAAGGATAAAAAAAGTATATTTGATGGTAATATCGATTAGCATAAAGGACTAGTATTGTCGATGGCAGCATAAAAACGACGTAACAGCACATGATAGATATTGATCGCGACAGAGAATGATAAACTATTCAATCACCTCTTCCAGTCGTTTTTCATTCCCATAAAAATATGCGCATTCACAAATTAATGTAATATATACTAAGAAGCTTCGTAATAGCTTCTTACTTAATTATACTAACGATGGTACATTAATTAATTTCAAACAGAAATTATCATTTTAATCACACCTCATCCACTGACTAAGAGCTAGAAATAAATACGATTATGCGAATCTTTATTTTAAGACTTATCCATTACCAGTAAATGGACGAAACGTGTTTATTGAAAATTCAAGACGCGTTAGAATCACTTACGGAAATTGAAGCTGGGCAACAGTGAAGTGTATCAAAGGAAAATTAAGGAGAACTTTACAAACAGCGTGCGCTACAGTGGTCGGAGATTCTAGTGGTAATTCAAGACTGCTTTGACCGCATCTTCCACTGCCAGGTGGAACTAACTGGCTCGACTTAGTCTCTCTTAAAGCAGTCCTCCGAGTCGACCGCGAACGACCGTTCGGTCGTCGTCTGCCAAGTCGTGACTTACGATTCGACCAGTTCTCCCTGGCCTCCTGGCTGCTACATTACTCCACGCTGCGCGCTGCTTTCAAATTCTTCCTCGTTAGCATGAACGTGGCTTATGCATTCGCGAGCTACGCTCGTGACACTTGTCTAGTACGAACAAATCGCGAACTCCCACTGGTACGAGTAGTTCGATGAATATTAACACCTGTTTAGGCTAACGTTTGTAACCGTACAAATTTCCCGGTTGTGTCGGTTACATATGCCCTCACGCGTGAGAACGTTCGGGAAGGTCCGAGGACCTTACGCAGGCGCAGGCACCGCCGGTTACATAATCCGCGGATCGACGATCGATCCGGTAACCGACGGATCACTCTGTGGCTGTATAGCGCGGGAATAAGATAGTATTCGAGAACGGATCCGTCCAGGACGTATTAACCGAGTCATTATAGAAAGTCTTGTAATAATCGCGATTCTGCACTACGTATAGTATTAAAGAGTGAGTGTGAAGACGGATGAGCGTGGCCACCGTGAACGTGTAAAGAAAAAGCGAACGAAGCGTGCCGTGGACGTCCACGCATCTAATCTGTAAGTCAATCCTTTTATATCTGCGCCGAAGAACCGCGAGCGTGTACATTGTATACTAGCATACTTAAAAGGGCCTTTAGTCAGGCATCGAATCGTGATATTATTTCCTATAGAACCGCCGCTCTAGTCAAGTGTGTTCACATTGTAAGATAGGCTCGCGCTACATATCTAAATATACTTGAGTATTTCGTATCCTATATAAGAACTTTCTGATTTCCCTCATTCCTGAGTCCTCCTCCTTACAAGGAGACGCGAACTCTCCCTCCCGAATACCTTAGAAAGGAATTCGGTTATACGTTTTACCCAAGACTTATATTATTTCCTCATTTGTAGATAGAATGTTAATGTTGCCCATCAAATTGGCCAAAAATATTGGTCTAAAAGAATCGATTTCTCGTTTTTATATTAACATATATTTGGCTCGTTAAAAAGCTGAAACTTAAATCTACGGTTTAAACTTCTAAGTACCATTTTTATTTGTAAGCAGCATAAAAAATGAATAGAAAGGTTTCTTCGGATTAATTCTGTTTCCTCGTGTCGACTTCCATTCTGCATTAAATGCTTCCACAACTTCATTCGGATGTATCTTATTATACTCACAATTCCCTGTCGACGCCGCGCCATATAGAAAACCAAGCCAGCTTTCCGTTTGTTCATTCAACGAAATCCTTTGTTTCATCAGCAAAGTTCGAGTAAAGATCTGCCGTGCTACCCGGGAAACAAAAGCTACAGAAATCTTTAGATTCAACAAGACGGTGCTTATCAACGCTCGCGATGCAGTAGCTAGACATTCAGAACGTAACAATTTCAAAGGCGCGACCGTGGAACAAACATTGGGAGCAGTGATCCCAAAGGGTCAATTAGAGTAAGAGTACCGGCCGTGAAACAGCTAAGACTGGAAGTTATACAGAATTTCCTATAAGGAGTCACTATCCATGAAACTTATTGTTAGTTCCTGTAATATTTTATAGAAAGTTCTCTAACTACATAGAGAAAACGTAATAACTCTTAATTGTCCTTGTACATATTTCTATGATCAAATTTTCTTAAATTTCGATTAAATTCTACGTTTTTTCATTGTTCTTTAAGTTTTCGAAGTCGCTCTTACAGAACTGTATATCGTACTCTAACAGTTTATTATGTCAAATGAAATAATTATCTCACGCTGGAATAAGTATGTTAAAGAAAGATGATTTATCTTATTAATTGTTTTAATAACAATAAAAATTGTACTAATGACAATAAAAGAAAACTGTTTTACAGAATTAGTTTCTTGCATATTTTAGAAAAATTCATACAAAATTTTAGAAAACAAAATATGTTAAATATTGATTATAAGAAATGCCCAACAGATCATTTTGACCGCCCTTGATAGATCTAGTATTAAATTATACTGTATTAATTATAATTATAATTATACTGTATTATCCATTTTACGAAGGTAATACATTTGTACAGTGCACGATCATGTCCAATCAAGGATTCATGGAATTTCAACTTTGTGCTACTATCATTTCGATCAGCCTCGAAATAATCATTGAGGCGTAGTCAGGTGCAAATGTTTCGAGACCAATGTAACTGGAAACTAAGGCACGGTCTGGAACCATGATATGCATTCGCGTAAGCTATCGCATTTATGCAGATGTTGCTCTCGGCCTTTGCTGATTATACGTATAGACGGACCACTTCGCGCGCTGATGCGTATTTCGTGTACATACATGGGATATGCCCGCAAACGGAAACGCACGGTTACGTGTACGCGTATTTATGGGAGTACATATCCAAATAGGCTTCTCCGTACATCCTCGTTTGTCCCCAAGGGATGAACAGGCCTTTGTAAGTATCAGTTTCTGCTGAAAAATGCTTCGACGTGAATATTAATAGATTTATTGATTCAGTAGATGCGAGAGATGCTTCGTTTTATTTTTCCATGAATTTCTGGTCCTGTAATATAATTCCTTGTGCTAATTTATAGAATCGTGTTGCGTTTTATATTTCTTGTTTTATTCGATAATTTCCAAATTCAGGGAGTCCCAGAATTCTGTATAGTACTCATCCCTAGGGATTGTAAACGCCATAATTTATTTAGAATGAGCGATGCTCTGAAATTACTTGTTTTTTTTTTAATTTCTTCAATCTGTTATGTACTGCAAATTTTTTAGATTATATTACGTATTTGATAAATAATAATATATTGTGAATTTTATAAATGATAATCGAAGTCCTTTTCGTACTCTAAATCTCATTGCAAAAAGTGGAATTCACTTCTCTTGATCTGTTTATTTTACGCCACCGGAAATCCCTCTCTCATTGCGTTTACTTTTTCCCTTCTCTCCTCTGTTTACATCACCCTTTTAACCCGTCGCGATTTCAATCAGGGCGAGAAGAGATCCCCCTCTGAAAAACAAATTCGCCCGTTCTTTGGTTTTCTAACAAACCACTACCACCACCGAGGTCGTGCCGTCATGATCGAGGACCCTTCGCCGACAAACGTGTGTTCTTTCCATCTTTTTTTCGTTCTCTTTCGCCGATCCGTCGGTTAGAAGGAAAACAGACGGAAAAAGGCAAAGGATGAAAAGAGAAAAAAATAAGCTGGGGTCGCCCAATTAAAACGAATACCGAGTCGTGATCGTATCGACTTCACGCCTCGTAAACGATAGCTCCTTCACCTTATTTGAATGGATTCGAAGAACTTCGCATTCATGCGAGATCTCCGAATTTTTTTCGGACTTTGCTTCATGTATTTATTTAATCATGATTACAGCACGCCAGATTTAACTTTCGTCTATCCAAAGAGGTATCTGACGATCAAAAAATATTCTCAGATAAGGACGAAAAGTGTTGCCTCGTAAATCCATATTTTTGGCTAATTTTTTGGGTAACATTGATATTCTGCCTTATCGCGTTACTTCGGAGTCTACCCTCCTTCATGACATAGAATGTGATTCATACAGCAAATAAAGAGAAAAGGATCTTCGAAGAATTATTTTCAGTTGATTATTATGTATTTAATATTTATTAACGGTATATACGTCGCAGTAGTGTTTCAACCCTAAGCATCCTATCGGTTTAAATAATTTTTAGATTTCGTGAAACCGAGGCTGAATACATTCCGGATAGAAGAAGATCGGAAATGAATCTGAAACGAAATTTTTACCACGGTCTAAGCCCTTTAGCGTGCAAGAGGCTTTTTTCAGATTTACAATCCGTCTCCATTCGCAGAATTGGTCATCGAGCGTTATCATCGCCAGCACTGTAATCCTGCAGAGCAATTTTTCTCGAGAAAAAACACGGACATGGAGTCTCCGAGCAAGAAAAGAAACTAGGTCACTGCAAGTTTTCAGAAGTGCTGAGCAGATTCATCTTAATTTAAGTGACTGCCAATATATCATAATGTTATCTCCTTAATAATTTCACATTTTCACCAAACTAGAGAACCGATCGCCTCGTCTATTTCCCCTCCCATGGCTGGCGAACCCCGTTCCCGAGGTGATTCTTTGAACAAGGGCGATTTCCATTCTCTCATTGTTGCCGGGAAAGATTACACCGGGAGCTTTAAGCCACTTAGAGTTTGGTCAGGCATTTTTAATTAGTTTAATTTTCAGCCTTTTAATTGGTACAAAAGCACGGAACTGTTCCGGAAAATTCGGAAAGTTTGCCAGTCCCTGAACCGTCTAGCTCTCTAGCAGCGACTGGTGGTTCTCCCCTTGGCTTCTCCGTCGCCGTCGGTCCACGGCCTATCTTCGCGTGCTTCTCATTCTTCCCTTTGCACACTTCCACTCTCCGCCGCTTTTATTTCATCCTTGCTCGGGGTTTTCCGCCTCTGAAAATTTCTGTTACGCGGAAAACTTTCTCTCGGCGAGAATACCTGTAATTTAAGAAGTTTCCATGCTGATGAGAGAGGGGTGGAATCAAAGAGGCCGAGAGATGGAAATAACGAGATTGCTGAAAGATCTTCCTGACAAGTTGAAAAGGAATTGTCAAAAAACAAAAATTTTCTTAACCTGCAAGCTTTTTTCGCATAATTTACCTAACTCAACTCTAACCCTCAATTATGATTCCTTTTATTTCTTTTAATTTTCTCTCTTGAAAGCAAGAATACAGTATAAAATATTCTGTACGGTAGATTATAAGCAGTGAGCTCAGACATGAAAGGGTGGTTACACAGGTTTCCTTTAGAGACCCAAAAAATTGTAAGACAACATATTTTACAATAAAAATATATGGTTTTCTCATTGAGTATAGTATTCGTATAAATTTTGTTTTAATAAAATTAATAAACGAATAGATCTCTATGTTACTGGTTCAGCCCTTAAGTTTAGAGACGATGTTTTCTACATTTTATTCATCTCTTTGTCAACCATTCGGTGTCTTATAAACAGCACTGTAGAAAGAAGTTAAAATGGAAGTGGATATGGAAAAGGAAAGGCGAAAGAAAGGGAAGTTTGCAAAACGAGGAGCTAAACGCACGCCTCGCAGTTGTGAATGGAAATGCGCGCGACGCGAGGCGTGAGGATTCAATCCGGTTTCAAGTCGTTTGGCTACGTTTTCCTTCTCGGTTTAACATAATTTCACCACTAGTCAGGGACGCGTAGTGTGTAGGAGGTCAAGCATCGAGAGAAGCGCGACAATGGAGTGAGCGGAAAATCCATGCAACCGGTTCCGAACTGGTTCGCGATAGTTGCGCGAGAAATTGCTTGCAAAGTAGTTTCGGCAGGTTCCCCGCACACTTTTCTGCTACTGCAGCGGAAGACGATATTGCAAGAAAGGTAGTGGCAATGTCTTGTAAAAGTTTGCCCTCAGCTGCAAGTTCGCCGATGTTTCTTTTAAATTAGTTGTAATTTTTAGAGGTTCTATTATTCCACTTGATTTGGATTATTAACCGAACTTGTATTAGTGATTAAAAATTATTGGTTACAGACTGTCTCTGGAATAAGTTACTCCTTTAACTTTATAAGAAGAATTTTACAACTGCGTTTATTTTCATAAATTAGTTCTGATTTATAAATTATTATTTCACTGTTATGTTAAAATAGATTTAAACTTCATTTTTGTCTTCTTAATATCTGGTCGTTCTATTTTAAAATCCAGAAATTCATTTCAACGAAGTCAAGAATAATTTACTTTCTTCATTAGAGTCAATTAGAATCAAGGCGAAAGCTATATCACTAAAATTAGCTGAAATTCGATTTCGAATTATGCTTCGGATACCGATTCGAACTGAATTCCCATGCTCATCGGTAATAACCGACGGAAACTCATTTTCGAGTCTCATTACAAATTTAATCGGAATCTGGGCGATGATCATAAACGGAATCGTTCCAAATTCGGGTTCCTACGATTTGCAGTTGACCAGTGCCACGTAATTAATTATAATTTGCAATGCGTCGCAAATATCCAACCATGATAAAACCGAATAGAAGATTATAAAGATCAAGAACCACGCTCATGGCTGTGGTTTCTTTTCAATTCTCTAATTATCAGATTTTGTGACAACGATCGACCTCATCTATTTTTTTACCGTGTATTCCGCATCCGTCGTTCATTAACATCGCTCCACCTGTACAATAATTTCGACATCGAAACGAGCCGTTGCACGCGTGAAATTTATTACAAACAAAAGTTCTCTCGCGGTATCCACGTTCGTTTGACACCGGGGTCGAGGGTTGGGTAGCCAGACGCTTCGTCAGATACAATACGCGATTGCCGCGAGTTTTAATTAAATGTGCTACTCGGGACCGGTCGATCCTGCAGTTTAGTCAGGCTTTCACCTCGAAAAAGGTGCTTTCTTTTTATATCTACCCCATTCGTGCCCGCCACTTCGGTTGATCCCTTTCGCTCTAAGAAAACCCTTCGCACGATACGCGTACTTGTTTTTTGTACAGTGTGCAATAATCCCGTTTCTTTTTACTTCTTCCGCTTTATTTCTCGGCTCCGTGTCATCCTTCGTTTTCTTCCCTTTCTCATTGATCTTTTTTCAATAATTCTTTTTCCTCTCTTTCCTTTGCTGTTTCTTCGACTCCGTTCTTGTTCTGCAAGGTCCCGGCATCTTGTCCGTTTTTTGTCTACTTTGCATTACGTTCTCAGATCCTGTTCTCTGTTGCTTGTCCCAGAGAATACGCAAGCAGTGACTCCCTTTCAATTGCTTCCCAGGGACTTATTCTTTAGCTTTGTGTTTAATAATGAAAAATGATAGATAGAATTAGTAGATGGATATTGAATTATGCGTGTACACAAAATATATTTAAATAATGTTTTAATACGTATCGTACAATAATGTATGTTGCAGTGATATTTACTTATTATTGAATTCTATTTAATAAATATTTCTATGAGACTGATCAATTAATTGATTATTCCCATAACAATATTCAGTAATATGATATTGAAGCAGAAAATAATATTCACTCGATAACTATTTTATGTTGTTAAGAATATTTTAATTTTCCTCATTATTTTTGTTTCAGGTAAGTAATCAGAGATCTCACCTTCGAGTTACGTACTGAACTTATTTACTTGTATCCAGGACACTGTATTAAGTAAGTTTTTATTAATATACTACATTGTAGAAGTGCAAAGATTCCTACAGAACTATTTTTAATATTTTATTTCCGTATAATAGAACCAGTGTTAATGAAATATACATAAAATTAATATTCGTACAATGCATTAATATTTATATGCATATTTGACTAACATCTATTGAATCAAATGGTGCATGAATTAAAATGATTGCCTGCGCATATTATATATGAATATTTCTTCGTCCGGATATACATACTGAGTGGATTTAATCAACTGATCATTATCGTACACATGTACACTTTCTACAATTCACACACCGTGCACACATACACTCTCACACGCGCACGTGACAACACAGCTAATCTACAAAAAAATTTCCACGAGAATCGGTGGCAAATTTATTCATTCGGATGCAGCTCGGGTCCAATCCTGGTTTCATCCGTCCTTTTTTTCCCGGGACCATTTTTTGCTACCTTTACGTCGAGGCTCTTCCCCGTTGTTCCGCGTGGTTCTAATTCGCGCACCACCCCGTTGCTGGGAACCTCTTTCCCAAGTCCACCGCGCCGGTTCCTTTCACGACATAATACACCGTCGCTGAATTTGCATCGGGTCGACATTCGTGTGTACACACGGCAGACACCGAGACGCCGCAAAAACCGCACGTCTGAATCGTACTCCGCTCTCTATTCGAGCTGATCCAGCCGAATTCTCGAAATCTCCATTAAATCAGAGTAATTACTTTTTTTCCCACAAGGCACGAATGAAAATGCCGAGTTGATCGAATTCTTAATTTTTAAGTAGTTTTCTTCCGTTTTAACCCGAGCGATTCCAAATAATTTTTTCGTACGTAGTCTACCGAATATCGCTAATATATCAGCCGTTTGATCGATATACCTGCATATCTTCAAAATTCCCAAGAGTAATCTCCGCATACCGCGATCTGTACTACCGTCAAGTTCCTATCCTTCTTTTCTTCCAACATTTTCCGCGCCCTTCCAATATTTCTCTTTTTCTAGGTCGAATTCATTTCCATAAAATCCTTCCCCAGTAAGAGTTTCGGGGCCGGAATGTGATCACAAGCGGAAAAAAAAGCTTTTTATTTTTACTGGTTTCAGAGATATATTCTGGTACTACTTTTTTCATCTCTACGTGCAAAAATGTACTCCGATGACTTCCTCCGAAGTGAATACCAAATTCGTTCTCGATTGGTTCCTGATATAGTATTTATATCGTTATTATACTATTACTATACAATATTTAAAACCAGTATATTATTTCTGTCAACATCAGAAAATGCTGCTGCATTTGCATTATTCATAAGAAAAGCTTCGTTATTAAAACGTGTTCACGCTTACGACGATGTTGTTAATTGGACGGGATTAAGGAACCTGATCAGGAAAACCAGAGCTGGTTGGAATGCAGAACGTACACGTTTGCGGTGCGATGGGTCATTCAGTTTTCGATGTTGCTCGACTTTACGCCGTTTAGTGCAGTTACAAATTGTCTGATTGAATCGTGAGATCTTAAATCGAGCTTTATGAGTATTGCCGATTCACGAGTCACGACGAGGGCATTTCTGAAAGATCCTCCGGGTTCGGGGATATTTCCACTATGTTGATTCTGATTGGAAAAGAAGGAAACATGTTTTAACGTAATGAAATTCGAGCCAATTTTTCCCCTTTTATTTAATACTTTTTGCGCTTATGAGTTCGACGTGAGTTATCGGTTTATGGGCATTCAATATTTTAGTATCAATTTTTTGTTGATGACAATAGATTGCAAGCGAGCGAAGGTAACATTCAGGTATATTTTATATAAAAAAAATCCATCTGCAATCGAGAACATATCGGGTGCGGTGGTCAGCGTTGATACATGAAACTGATTTCGTGCAACGACATGAAGTCAATATCGGTCGGAAAACTATCAAAAAAGACAAAGCTTTTGCGGGCAAAAGTCGAGGGAATAAAGCGTTTTTACCTCCGCGGTACATTCAATTAATTTGAAAAAACAAAACCAATCGACGCTTACTACGCGACCACAGGTATCATAAAACAATGGACCTCATAAAACACACCGACATTTTTCACCAAAATATTACTGTTCCATAAATGTATAAAGTTCATTGCATTTCAAAGCTCTTTTCATTTTTATAAACGTTTTTAATAACCGCAAGCAAATGTTACCTGTCGCTATAGAATCCAGAGAACACATATAATCTGACATCAAACATTCATCTTGGAACCTTCTGCTTTACAACTCAACCACAAACCACAGACTCATCTCCTCGTCTTTGTACGTACCTCTCTATTTAAATGCTGAAGCCAAACGCTTTGAGATTTTCCTAGTCACGCGAGTTTTAATATTTTGAGCTTGTCACAATCGGAAATAATTTTGAGATTATTAAATAATTGCGATCTGAATTGACAAGTTTCCAGAAAAGTAATTAAAAATTCATTATGTTGATCTGTCCACGTCGATAAAGGTACGAACACGTAAAATATTACGTATAACATATTTAAAAAACGATTCATTGAAAGTTACCGTTGGCTGCTGAAAATCAGTGTCATCTCGAAAGGAAACCACAGGCTTATCCTCCCTATAACGGTTACGATTCCTGGCGGTGATCCACGAGAGGCACCGTTAGATCAGCGCACGTTGCGGGATCCAGTTTCGAGTTACGACACGCAGCGGACACGCGCGCGTTTTCACGGTTTACACCCGCGTCGACCGAGTGATAGGCCGGTCAGGCTCGTTACCCCGTGTGCACTTGCAAGAACGACGAGATTTCACGGTGGATTGCGCCACAACCATCGCGGCTATTGGCGTAACAAATTAGAGATACTCTTTCCGAAGGCTAATGTTGCTGATTAACTTGGCATTTTTAAAGAAAAAAAGATAAGAAGAATGAAACCTAAATTACAGATTTTATCATCGATTATTTGTTAGTTTCCAACACGCTAATTAGGAATTATGATAATGCAATGACCTAATTTCGCGTACAGTTGCAATAGGTAAGAAGATACAATTATTTTTCTTCTTCTTTCTAGAAATTTAAACTCAACATGAGTCTTTCGGAACGACAGAGAAAAATAGATCGTTACTCGGAATTATGCTCGGAATTTTGACGGAGATATTATTTCCTATTCTTCGTCACTACCTCGCATCCCACCCTATTAATCCATCATATTCTATCGCCGTTTCAATTTTTCGTTTAACAATTGCACAAACATTTCTGCGATTCCCTTGAAAGGCGACTCGATTTCCCAGTTTCTTCTATTACAACGTTTTGCGGTGCCCGTAGATCACA
The DNA here is from genome assembly GCF_001652005.2 of Ceratina calcarata. Lineage (NCBI taxonomy): Eukaryota > Metazoa > Arthropoda > Insecta > Hymenoptera > Apidae > Ceratina > Ceratina calcarata. The sequence continues at coordinate 536,260 of NW_017137498.1, read as the reverse complement.
ACGGCACGGCTCGGCGCGGCGTGCGTTCGCCATAAATCAGCCGAGCAGTTTATCCCGGCGACTTTTATCTACCCGGTATCGGAGGATCGCGATCTTATCGTTTAGTACGCGCAAAAGTCCGAGCAACGCTTAAATACCCCCGTAGCCAGACGTTCTCCGTCTCCTACTAAAAGTATCGTCCCCGCCGTTTGCGCGAGTCTCGATGGTGGACGAAAGAGAAGGGGGACGAAGGAGCCAGACGAGAAGGAAAAAGGCTGCGGAAGGTAGCACGCACACGGCGAGCATGCCGGAAGCGAGCGAACCGAGCGAAACACGGAGACCCACGGCGATCGATATCAGATCCTCGGAGATAATCGGCAATTAAGCCTCGCGAAAGGACTGTACACCGTGCCGGTAGGTCGTTAGGCTGACCCAACCGTGGTAGCCAAGGGATTCTGGGAACACGGTCCAACGACACGTCTTCATTAGCCTTTTATGAACGCTACTCTCGTAGCTCAACCACCCTCGTATGTACCTGTACACGCGTGTGCATACAGGGTGTCTCAGGTTGTACGTGGAAAGCACTGATAGCAGCTTCGCGAAATGAGAATTAGAAATGGGAATTCATATAAATGTGTATCAGACCTTTTTCAAGTCTTCGATCTACAGTATCTGTTTTATCTTTAGAAATAAATTATCTGTTCGATTAGAACATGATGTTTGAAATTGCAATGTTCTAAGTTATTTATTGTTTAGTATTTTCATTTACTGTTTTGTGAAATTATAATTGTTAATTTGTAATTATAAATATATTGTCCAATTCTCTTAAACATCCTTGATACTCCATATTCCAGTGTATTTACAAGCACCCGTAACAAATGTTCATTCAAACAGTCTTCCTAAAATATCAGATTCATTAATTCATATTATGTATATGCATTTGTAGTTGAATCTTGAATTATTTATTTCTGCTGATTCGTAACATGCTCCTTACACGCAACGAAACACCTTGTATACGTTCGTTTATGCCCTTTCACCCTCTTTGTACGCTTGTACATTCGGCTGCGGTATACCGACGCGTACTCGCGAATTCCAAAGCTGTGGTACGACCTACGAGTGCGCCATCAACCAGTATGGGCTCGAGCACGAGCATATATACGTGCATTTGTTCGAACCGGAAGCGTGGAAGAATCAGTTCGCCCGTGAGCTCGACCAGAGTACTCGTGTATCTGGCCAGCGTCGAAAAATAAATGAGGCTAATGGAAATTGATCGAATCCGGGAAGTGTTTTGCGATGACTCGGCCGCGCTGTTTTGCACATGCTGATGGATGTACCTCGTTAGGCTGGGAAAAGAACAGCTGGTGTCCGATGGAGGTACATCAGTGGGTGTTCCCCTGCCATCGCGCCGGGATATCTCCCTTGACGAACGCGCTTTGCTTTTTGATGAAAGGGTTCCGATGGAAACTGGGCTCCGCCGGGATCGAAGTCTTTCTGATCGTAGATTTTTGGGTTAACGAGAGGCACGGTCGATATTGAACCGATTTTTACGATTGCTTTTGCAGTCGGTATTAATGTTAGCTTAGAAATTTCTGTTTGCATCATTTGATCGAATTTTTTAAGACAATTTCATTTATCCTTCATGTGTGAGCTCGGTTTTAAGTAGGTTTTGACTTATTTAACTAAAAAATTTACTAATTTTCGCGAAATGAGGTAGAAAGCAGAGCAGGGGTTCCTATTGTGGTTAAGTCACGTGAAATGGATACTTACAGCCTGTGTACAACACTTTTCCACGTTCGGTGCTGCCGTCATTGTCAAAGTTTACTTCTTATTGCCTAGAAGAGCGAAAAGTTCTTTGGGCCATAGATATCACTTCCCAGTGGCTTATTGTTAACCCCCATAGAATTCGTAGTAGATACATAAAAAAGGTATATTTTTAATTGCATTTAGTATAGTATTTTAATTAAATGAAGCGCAATGGTTGCAATTTATGATTACTCCTCTGTAAGCTACTAAACACCTTACGAGATGACTTAACGATTAAAATCCTGCGTTACATCTGTCGTTTGATAAAAGGAACAAAAAATAGGACGATGTGAGCGATGCCAAATACACGACTGTAATCTAGGCAGGCGCTTCGCCGTAACTCTCCGGTTCTCAAACGTCGCTATTTGTATCGTTTGTACCTACCCGCGCCGGCTCTCCCGGGATTATTCCTGTAGCAGACGAGATTCGGTATTACGGCTGCGTGTGTCACGATTTATCCCAGTTCTGATAAGCCGCCTAGCAGATAAGCGTCCGGTCGCGTTTGCTCTTGCGAGTCACAACTCGCGACGCGCCGTCGTTACGATCTCCGTGTAGTTAGGAGGCGGCGCTTGACAACGATCGACAGGTTTATCCGATTTCAAGGTTTGCTTCCTTCGTGAATTATTTTTAATTTCACTCAGAACTAACAGCGATTGATATGGTCGAATCAAAACATAATTTAGTACCGGATAAAATTAAATAAATTACTGTTTACAATTTAATGGACCACAATCTGAATAAAACGACGAATTTCGCTTGATTCTCTGAGAAATAAAGATGTAGAATCAAATGACACAATTTCATATTTTGCACTATTTTTTCCTGAAGCAGAGCAAAAAACATGAAAAAGTCGACAAATGTTGGAAAACGTGACTACTTTAGCCTCTTAATTCTCTCCTATTCAAATCAAGCCTGAACACTCGACGGAAACGTTTGTGACGTCTCGACGTGTTCTTCCGACGTTATCAGACAGAAGGTATCGTAGCGGTGAAAGGACAGAGAAAAAAAAAAGATGTTCGTGTGTATTGGCAGAAATCTCGGTCTCGGTCCAATAACTCCATTGTTGGATGTACCGCGGCGCGGCGTTTCCTGGTGTGCATCGACTCCGGTGTTCTGCACTGGCGATATCCCATAATGGCTTGGCGTTGTATGGAGGAGTTCGTATGCATCAAGAAGCGGCCGCCGCCGCCGTCGCGTCGAGGTATCTGGATAACTATATTATATGGCGTATACTTATACGGAGAAAAGTGCTCCGGGATAACGGTCCGTTCTGTGCGATCAGCGGTACCTGCTATTCGGAAAAGTTATCTCGGATCGAGAGGGAAGTGACTATACAATCGTTGCGTATAGTGTTGTGTACGCATGTAGGATATGTATGTATATTAGTGTACAAGTCGGAGCCATTGGTTTGGTCAGTCTGCGATCTACGGATCGCCGGTTCGATATCGATGCGATTTGAATATGCTTATTTAACTTAGAACACAACGCAAACTCAACATTGTCCCAGCCTCGCCTTCTCTATTCCCTTCAGATATGATACAGCAATATTATATTGCTAATCTCGTTTTCGATTATGCTTCCCTGGTATTACAATTAATTTTATGCTCTGATTAAGCATAAAATTATGAGAACGATAAGATCATTGACAGATAAATTGAATAATTGATTTTGTGTTTAATTACAGCATGAAATTAATTGTTCAATTCATTTGTCATTAATTATACTAATAGTAATTATTTACACAGACAAACTATCTGATTATTATTTATGACAAAATGTATATGTACATAAAATATAGAACCAGTGGGACTCGTAACCTTTTAGTTCAACCATGGAGATAATTGGCATCGTATAACAAATTGTTGCTAACGATACCGTTGATAAATGCATACGTATATTTAATGTATACTACTCACCTTCTAACAAGCACTCTTACCAAATTATATGTCGATGTTTAAAGCTTCACGTACCGCAATTGCTTTTCTTTGTGAGATAATTATTCTATTCAGTATATGTTCAGTTAGTAAAATTAGTTTGGTTTAGGAATTGAAGTCTCTTGATATATAGAATTCATTTATTAAATAGCGTGTTTGGCTTTTATAAATACAGAAGTATAATTCAGCATTTTCTTTTATGTGGAAATTTCACTTGCGATGGCACAGGCCACTGAGGCATTCCTTCGACACTCGATCGAATTAATATGTGTGCTGGTCTTATTGTTAATGATTAGCAGTACGTCAGAATTTACAACATATAAATGATGAATCATTCGGTTAATCAAGCGCGGATTTCTTCCTTGATGGTGCATTGCAAAAATGACAAGCACCAAATAGTAAAAATGTAAAATTTGAACAATCAGTAAAAAATTGGATATCTATTAGAAAGATTTACGTTGACAGATAGTGTTGTAACCAAGCTTTTCTAATGCGCAACTATAATAAATATAAATGAATACGATCGCGGAAGCGGCTGTACAATTTCACTTGACCGCTCTCGGACAGGCGTCCGACGGTTGTCAGCTTACACGGACAATGAGATTTCCCGCGCATGTGAATAGTTACATGGAACATTTACAATACTATCTTCTTACGTTTTAATGCATATCAATCATTCAATATGCGCGTACACGATTATATATAAAAACAAAAATGTGTGTGCAACCAAATCTAGTTTTCCATTTCGGTTTACATAATTCTTAATCTTGTGATGACCAACGTATTGCACGTGATAGCCCAAATACAGATTTAGAATCAAATCATTATCAAAAATTGAAATTTAGTATAAATCGTAATTAACTTGTTCTAAAAATCGATTATCTCAATTATCCATAGAAAGTATCTGCATATTTTATAATTCAAATGCAGTCTGAAGATTTATCAGATTACTCAGAAATCACAGAATTAAAAAATGACCTGTTCACGTAATCTGTTACTAAAAATTATTCAAAACATGCAGACTAATCCTTCCGCACCCGAGGAACTGTTTCCATTATTCTTTATAGGGATACGAAAGAGGTCAAAGGTTGCAGAAAACGCACGCGGTTGTAAGAAAATGGGGCAGCAGCTCCGCTTCCGGTTGGCAGCCCGGTCAAAGTTTAATGGAGGATCCTGGAACATCTCGACCGATCGTCTCCTCCTTGTTTCTTCTTTTCCTTTCCTTTCTCCGCGTCTCAGCGTTGACCTCCCGCGGCGTGTTCCCACGGTGTACCGCGTCTTCTAGGTTTGTGCGCGGCGTCGCTTGATTGCGATACCTACGCCTTCGCCAGGCGCACGGTCGACTGCCTCTAGGCTAGGTCAGTACCGTAAACGGCTTACTTACACGCTGACACGCACTCGCTCGAGCCACGTGTTTCTCTAGCGCCTGGTGACGCCGAACAAGCTGCACGCCAACGCGAAACGATCCAGGGACAGAGGGAAAGAGAGAGAAGAGCCACTGACCTATGACACTGACTCGGTCAGAATGCTTATTGCCCTCCCAGAGAATGGGAAGCAGTGCACACCGAAAGGATTGAAACACATGGTTACAATTCTCTGATCTCGTGATCAGAACTTTCCGAAGAAAGTTTATAATCGCTTTTTCACTTCGAATCGGTTTCCAATTTAAAGAAATAACAGAAACAAGTAGCTGAAGACATTTTTCATATATTGACTGAAGCGAATTTTTATTATATATTGGATTTTTAAAAGTAATCTATCGAGGGAAGAAGAGAGGAACGAGGAGGATTTCATATTTCATTTTGTAGAAATCAGATGTTTAATTCTGTTTTTGCATCAGGCAGAACGGTATTTTAGACTTCCCAGCGCGTTTGCTGACAATGAGGTTCCGGTTTGTAATCTCGCAACTACGGTAAAGCTGTCAAAATGTAAGGTAAACGTTGTAAGGAGAAACAATGTAACGGCGCGTAGAATCCCGCGGCGTGAAAGCATCGTTTAGCGGGCTAGTAATCGGGTCGTTTTTATTCATGCCAGTTTGCGATCCTCCAGTTATTACTCGGCTGAAATTTGGTTAAGAACCAGAATAGCCGCTAAGCTAGATTAGTATCGTAAACATAAAGCTTCCAGATTGCGCGCGTCGTCATATAATACGTGGATACGCGTGCATACAACGATGCAGCAAAGAATGTTGCTAATATCATTTTATAACTGCAAGAATCATTTGTACAATCTGTAAAACGTGTCGTGATGAACAAATAATACATTACAATAATTACATGAGAAAATTGAGACGTGCGAGTTTTGTTCGATCTTATCATTTTCCGTCTTCGAATGTAACGTCATCTGCTTTTTTGTATTCAATTTACATTTCGGTTTTCCTTACGAATGAGATATGAAATGATAAAGAGTTTCGTTGTCGATTCATTTGCTACTAATATTTTTGATGGAAATCAATAAATTTGAGTGATTTAAATATTTAGAATATATTGTTTGGGTAAGAAAGATGCAAAGTGATTAAATAATATCTGTCCAAATCGAGACTCAGAAGGTATAAAGAGAATATTTGTACTTCTACAGTGAAGCAGTGAAAATGGAAATACGATGTCGGTTATATTAACTTGACAATCTCGGAAGGGAAATGCTATAGCTGCGATATCTGCAGCAAATGGATTAGGTGCCTGTCGGAATGTTACAGAGGATAGATATTTGTCTATATGTGTAGACTCGGTGAATAAATTGCAGGTAGTTAATAAATTTCATTTCTCGTTATTGACAAAGTTTTCTTATTAACACCGGTTCTTTGCCATTGACGGCGTAATAGCTGTTCAACTGCAGGAAAACTGGGCGTAGTGAGTAGATGATTTGGTGACTAGAATTTCTCGGTGTTAGTGAAAACTAGAAACTAGCTGTACATGTAATCGACTGCCTCTAACGAGTAGAATTAATATACCTCAGACCGGACATAAACTTTGCTAAGAACAAGGAAAAAAAGGGTGTCACCGGTTGAGATTGTTGCGGATAGCTTCGTACACGCAATTTTCTTAAAATAAGATTCCAAGTCGCGATATATGTATCTTCATTTCCAAGGATTATCCCGAGTCTCTCGATGTTCTTCCTAGCTTGTAGCTTCGGCGCTGCGCTCGTGGAAAACATAGCCCGGAAGATAAAAAAAATCGCCGGGAACTCTTTGGCCGCGCGGCGACTTGGTATCGTCGACGAAAAATCGCGTACCCATGGCTCAGTAGATTTACTCTTATCTGAAATATACACGGTTTATCGATGTTCTAAGTTGCCGTGAATGTGCACGCGTTCCGTTGGCTGCACGCGCGCGCGCATATGTGATCCGGGTAATTCAGCCACCCACAATTGTCGCCGAACGTTACGAGCCTTGGTCGAGGCATCGTTATCTCCCAAACGTGAGCTTCGGCGTCGTTCGATGCTTTCGAAAAGGGTGCTTCCTTTACGTTTCTCCTGTCCTCGTGTTCTCCATTTCGTTTCCGTGTTCAAGACGCTTCTCTTCTGATAGCGTAGTCTGATATGTTTCTTACTATTGGAAATAAGGTAAATCGTTGGAAGTAGAACGATGCATAATCACTTCTATATTTGTATCTATACAATGAAGTTTGGGTCTCATAGTTTAACTCTGAATGGAAATTAGACAAGCAAATCTTAATGATAGATAATTGTAGTAGCCTCTGCAAGCGTAGAACATATTGACGAGAACCAAAGACAGGTATTCGTAACTTCAACGAACTAACAATAGAAAAATCTCTTCGTTGACCCAATTCTGTCCGAAACTCATTTACCATAAGTAAAAACAATGTTACCATGTTTGCACTGCAATTAGTATTATCTTCGTCGTAATTGATATTACTGTTACAATATTTTCCCACATTTCTTCACTTCGAACCAGTTCAACGAGTCGGGATCTCTCTATTGTAATTGTAATATAACATTCCCACTTTTCCTTCATTAAGAGATCGCCTCTTCGACATAAAATATAAATAAACTCCGGAGCCCGTGTTCGACCTATTTCTTGAATTTCACATTCACAGAATGCGATATTCCTCGCGGTTAAACGCAATGCTGATCGCAGCGAACAAGTTTCTGCATAGTTGATCTGAATCATAAGTCGCGGCAAGCTTACGCGAGTTACTCGATGTCCCGAGAAAGTTGAAATAGTTTATTGACGGTCTCCAGTCCGAAGAAATGTTCGCGTAGTTTCTAATTGACTTGAAACTTGTCCCATGCTATTTTGTCTTCTCAGATCGTTAATCTCGCTTCTGGATAATATATTTACCTGTCGTCAAGTAAACTCAGTCATGCATCGAAACATCAAGCTTCTTTCCACTTTCTGTAAGATTTAATGTTCTAAGCCTTAAACCAGTTGAATCGATCCGAACGCAAAGCAGCGTCGCAGTGTTCCTGGTCGCGTTGTCCTCGCGGTCGTCCCCGCGTCCAGTTTTGTCTTGGCCGTCTCGAGAGTAGCCGTCCCTGTAAGTGGGACAGTCACCTGAATACTTTGCGGCAATCAAGAGTCTTGCGGCCGCTCTCGTCCACCCGGGAACCCGCCGCGCCGTGTCGCAGAAAGAGACGAGCGGAACCGGAGGAGAGGCCCGTAAAGGACGACGAGATGTATAGACGGCGACAAGTTCGTGATGACCAGAAAAGAGTCCAGTTAGAGGGACGAGGACGGGTGAACGCAATGCGTTCACGGTGCTACCGTCAATGTTCAGTTATCGTCTGGGGTTCGCAGGACGTGTGCCGGCTCCACGTAATATTTTTTTTCGTGCGATTAAAACGATTGAATGTCGACTATGATTCGGGTTAGAGTGGCGAGACCTGGTGCAATACGGTTTTTGGACTGCGGAAGGGATTTCTGTCGTGTTTGCAGGTATACTTTTGGAATAACATTATTGTATTTATATTTTTGCCAGATTTATNAGTTAAAAACGTAAATATTTAAAATACATAAATTTAGTCAAATATTTATTGTGCAAAAATTTGAAATCAAGATTCGCAACGAAATTTCGTATGGAAGTATCAATATCTTTAAATTGTTCAGCGATGCATTAAATTTATTATTAAGATTTGTATTATAATTTCCTTATTATATGAATAAAACATCTTTAAATCCTAATAGTATCAATTATCAGGCATCAAAGTGTTATCATATCGTGCCAGGAGTTTTTGTAACGGTTTACGCGAAGGTCCTATGGGAGAGAGGTTGTGAATGGAATAGAATTTCCTTTCGTGATCGTAGAGCCGGTTGGAAATCCGGAAGAGGCAAGCAGTTCGATTGATTGATCTGTAAAAAGTACTTTTATAAGGCTGATAGATCGCCCCGCGGGCAAGCGAGTGACAATCGAATGGAACGAGAGCGGAAGATGTATTCGAGATACAGGAACTTTATTAAGCTTTTTCATGTCTCGTGAAAGAGAGTTTGTTATGTGCAGTTTCTTATTCCTCGCAGCTGCGGTGATTAAGAGTAGCTCGTTTTAACTGTAGTAGCGAGAAAGTGCGGGTAATCTCTGTTCCTTGATAAATCCTAATGTACGTTGATTAGCTTTCTTTTTTCAATCTAAATTGAGGCCTGGTGTAACTCAATTATCTGTAGCTTCATATGAGTGATTCTATCATTTACTGAGGTTCTTCTTATAACCGATTAATTCGCAATAGAACGATTCGTATCGATCTTCCGAGAACTTTCTAATATTAATTTCAATTACTTTAACGAGCCAGCTAATCACTTAAACGACTTGCCAAATCTCATTTGAAACGTACGCTTCGTGTGGCAATCACTGTCACAAGAAATAGTCCAACCTTTTAATGTATTAGTCAGTTTCCCGCAACGCGTTCTATTCGTAGCTCATGTCACTATACAACACTATACACCCATAAGTATACGAAATTGCATACCCATTCCCTCAAATAGACGCTGTAATACCAGCTGGCAATCTTCGGTGCAAATTACCCGTCCAAAGCGAACCGATGATCACGTTAAAGCGCGAAATTGTAACTAATACGTCTCTCGCATGTATATAAGAAGATTTGACGGGGTCGTGCAATTTCTCTCCGTACTCCACTGCTCAAAATGGAGCTATTATCGGATTCTCTGTCGGGATTTCTTTACGGGTCGCATAACTACGATCGTTAAGAGAAACTACGCGGCGAATAGGTATACTTAGATGGTCAAAGGTCGACCGGTGCGGCGACGAGCAAAAATCAGCTAACACGAACGAAACACGTAGTTTCCGCCTGTTAACTTCCGATCGAGTTGAAAACCCGAAGAGGAATTATTTTCCTCGCCCTCCGTGTACGTAGCTACTCATAGGACGGGTTAAGTCGCGATCGTGACCCCCTAATAATCCTCGTCTCTCCTTCTTCACCCTCGGTACTTGATCAGCGGCTATCATCGATCAATAGTTTCACGGCTACCGTTCGTTTTATGCCTGTCGATCACGGGAATGCATAAACTCGCGCCGCCGGATTATTTACGACTAGATGCAGACGGCCTGACCTGGTCTGGCTCTTACAATCGTCGTCGGAGAGATCAACAATCTTGAATTGTGTATAAATTGGTTTTTAACTTGGCACTCATAAATCTTTCAGAAAATGTAAGTGGGACTTTGTTCCTGTCAATAAAACGTATGACTGTCAGCAAAATGTATAATTGATTTTTGAGCTCGTTTGTATAATTCAAATAGCGACAGTATATCCGTTCCTGTAAGTCAATTAACACTTGTGATACGTGATAAGATATAATCAATTATTTAACGAGATAACAATCTGTACGTACAGACAATTTTAATCAGGATATAATTACATTAAAATTGTGATATAACATTTCTGAACTGAAATGACAGATGAAATGAAAGATCGAAATATGTAGATAGTTATAACTGTCTAACTAATATACTTGATAAAATCACAGACAGTTCCAATTATAATATAAATACTTCGTACAGTTACAATAATATAATATAATAACGTGTATCATGGAATAACGTCGCTACATGAATCGAAAAATCAAAATAGGAATCTCCACCTAAAAAATAAAAATTGTCATTCTCCCAGATATATGAACGAACATTTCCAGTTGTACGGCTAATCCACTCGACAAAATCACATATCACATATACGTACCGGCAATACCGATTCGCAATCAAACTCGCTGAAAATGGAAGCAGTCCATACCAACAATACTGTCCACGGAAAATAACGTCCCAACTCCCTTTCCAACTGTCTCGTTGACATCATGTAGTTAATCGACATCGTTCGGTCGGTTTCCATCAAGTTGTAACTTTCGTTCGATCTATCATCGAGCTATCCGAATGTTCTCGATTTTCCCCAACCACATTTCCTTGTTTTCTATTTAACCCGTATCATCGCGGAACGATGTCGTCAATTTGATTCTACAGACACGTTAGTTTCTGCTTTTTGTCGTTCGTGCAATTGACAATAAAATTGCATATTAATATTCAACCTAATCTGTTGGTTATAATTCGTCTTAAAAATGTAATTAAAATATAAAACAATATTACTGTTAATGTAGGATTGAGTTCTTCAACTGATCTTTGGGTAATTACAGAGAATTATTATTCTAGGGTTTTGTTCTTAACACAATGAAAAACGACTCGAGAATTATTGTCCCAAGTTGCATATATCCACTGAGCGCAGAAACATTTATGAACACCTACGAGTGGTTTAAAGAATTGCTTGTTTCTTCACGGAACGCAGTTGTAGTCGTTTGTCACCTCTTCATTGAAACGTAGTAGGATGTTCAGATCCCTAGAGATTGTTTCGAAACGTTTGCGATTGTTGAAATCTCCACGAAACGGACATCTCTGTTTGCAAGCGTTTACGCTCTTGATGGACATGTATGTAATTAACATCACCATATCTCGATCACTAGTAGGCGAGTACATTATCATAGACACAACGAGCCATTTTCAATGTAATTTGGCACGATGCGCCACTTTTGCAGTACAATCGACGTCGTCTCTGCAGCAATCATGATGTACTCGTTTCTTTCTTAACATTTCCAGTTGTACGGCTAATCCACTCGACAAAATCACATATCACATATACGTACCGGCAATACCGATTCGCAATCAAACTCGCTGAAAATGGAAGCAGTCCATACCAACAATACTGTCCACGGAAAATAACGTCCCAACTCCCTTTCCAACTGTCTCGTTGACATCATGTAGTTAATCGACATCGTTCGGTCGGTTTCCATCAAGTTGTAACTTTCGTTCGATCTATCATCGAGCTATCCGAATGTTCTCGATTTTCCCCAACCACATTTCCTTGTTTTCTATTTAACCCGTATCATCGCGGAACGATGTCGTCAATTTGATTCTACAGACACGTTAGTTTCTGCTTTTTGTCGTTCGTGCAATTGACAATAAAATTGCATATTAATATTCAACCTAATCTGTTGGTTATAATTCGTCTTAAAAATGTAATTAAAATATAAAACAATATTACTGTTAATGTAGGATTGAGTTCTTCAACTGATCTTTGGGTAATTACAGAGAATTATTATTCTAGGGTTTTGTTCTTAACACAATGAAAAACGACTCGAGAATTATTGTCCCAAGTTGCATATATCCACTGAGCGCAGAAACATTTATGAACACCTACGAGTGGTTTAAAGAATTGCTTGTTTCTTCACGGAACGCAGTTGTAGTCGTTTGTCACCTCTTCATTGAAACGTAGTAGGATGTTCAGATCCCTAGAGATTGTTTCGAAACGTTTGCGATTGTTGAAATCTCCACGAAACGGACATCTCTGTTTGCAAGCGTTTACGCTCTTGATGGACATGTATGTAATTAACATCACCATATCTCGATCACTAGTAGGCGAGTACATTATCATAGACACAACGAGCCATTTTCAATGTAATTTGGCACGATGCGCCACTTTTGCAGTACAATCGACGTCGTCTCTGCAGCAATCATGATGTACTCGTTTCTTTCTTCTTCGTTCAATAGTTTACAAAGTAGGAATACACCTCTCTTCCTCTTTTCCGCTCGCTCTGAAATTAAGCGTACGATCAGGTGGCAGTCGATGCGATTAGAATGCACCGTTGGTCGTAAATCAGGTTGATTTTTATCGGCCAGTTTCCAGGCGAGGGCGAAGATAAGGGAGCCGGCACGTATCGTTGTAACAATTGAAACGTGCCGGATTATAAATCATCCACGCTTCTGGTTTTTCGAGATATCGTGAAAAGAACTGGGTGTGCGGTAAGGAGAGAGGCGTGTCTAGGTGGCCGCGTCGCGCCACAGGAAGGCATACATTTCGCTTCGCATGCACCTATCACTAAAATTTCACGGCAATCTTATCAGGTTTCCTTTTGGGTCTACATCAGGGCTTACATGCAAATTCTTAATTTTTATAAATAAAACTATGGGTTTGTTAATAATCGACAAGTTTTTAACTTCTGTGAGTGCTAGTAGTACAGATCAATAATTCAGATCAACTGTAAAAATATATTTAAGAGCTTAGGACGTATTTTATAACTTAAATACAACTTCTGTTGCTTTTGTAATATGGGATTTTTCAATTTTGAAAAAAATTTTAAAGTTAAATAGTTATTGTAACAAACAGGTACTCGTATCTCATTTTATATGTTGGCTTTTCACAAGGACGCGTATTCTGGATACAATTTTATTCCTCGCTCCTGGGATCTTAGAAATGGTTCGGCGTTTTATTCAAATCCTTTAAATTGATTATCGATCGCCGCCGTGTCGTCAAGCTGGTTACGTTAGGTTCGCGCTTCTCACACCGCGTGAAAGGAAAGACGGAAGTTGAAAAGTTCTCTTTTAATCCGGCACTCTAACATCTCGTTTACGAGGTGTTCTCACGAAGATAGAGATGTACACTTTTCGTTGCCGGAAGAAAGTCCTGCAACATCGGGGGTGACTGCGCGTAAAATCGAGTTCCAGCCGTGTTCGCTGGAGAAAGAGGTCGGACAGGAAACCGTAAAGACGCCCGCCGTTAACCCATTAATGCAAGGCACGTGTATTATTGATCGCGGAATCTTTTAAAACTATTCCACTGACTTCTGCCTCTCTTACTAGTTATATACAATCTGATATCCTTCGGCATAATGCAAATCACGTTAAATATTATGAGAGCATACACTAAGTGGGTAGTATATTGCGTGATCATCGTTCAAACGAATTCACAGTTTGTTCTTCTTGTTTCATAAATTATTTTGCAGATTATTACTGTCTGTGTTAAAGTTATATTATTATATTACCTATACTTGCATTAGAGAAAAGAATTTAACATTTCATTGTATCACTTATCGATACAATTAAAATAAATTTACTATCAACGGTGAAATCGTAGAGACAGTATTACAAAGCAAATACGAAGAATTAAAAAAATGTCACGAATCTAGAATTCTGTAGGAATCATGAACGTTCCTCGAAAAGGATTCCGCGTGCAGAAGAAAGTAGATTGTAGTCGGAACGTGTCCCGTTTGGATTCGTATTCCCGTTCCGTTGCTCCAGAGGGCGGAGAACAAGGAGACGGGTCGCGTGGGTGGACAGTGCAATATAAAAGGAAAGCGAGTCCGGACAGCTGCGGATAGTAGAGCTCGACTCGCCCCCGCGGAACAACTGCAAATACGCGAAAATTCATTCCGGGGGCTATCCGCTCCGGGGCCAACCGGCGTGGCGTGGAACGTTTCACCCCACGACTTCTACTTTTCTTTACCGGTGGAAAATATTCATATGTGTCAAGCAGGAGACGCCAAGACGCCGCTAAAAACGACGCGGTGATCAGGCGTCGACGAAATATAAAAATATATTTCCTAAGGGGCTGCGTGTCCAACTTCTTTTTATTCGCAACGCCCTCAGACTCGAGCAGTCTACATGTTAAACTGGTTCCCGTGGCACATACCTACCCCCGATGATCTGTCACGCTCTTCTTGGCGGGTTCATCTCCTTTTCACTGTTTACGTGCTCATTCCACTAGAAGAGATGAATCAAGACCGAAGAGTAGAGAGATCATTAATGACTATTTTGATTAACACCATTAAGTCAGACGACGTCTGCTTTCTAACCAACTTTTGCATTGTTCATTATATTTTCAAAATATTCGGCTATTCTGTATTTCTTTTGTACATACATAAAAGAGCTACGAGATCTAACAGTTGCGTCGGGTAATAAATTATGCTGTCTTTATTAGTAGTACTAGAATTTTACATCACATTTATAGAAAACGAATTTCGTCTATAAAAAGTTGAATTTTTCAATAAAAATTCTTAACTATCTGATTGAAAGCTTGGGTTTAAATTTTAGTACTGCATTTAAACATACTTCGTAGACTCTATACCAAAAACAGAGATTAATCTCATAACGCATTTTACGCTCAGGCTGTGTTAAAGAGCTGTTTTCTCTATGCACGAGTTTTCAACGGTACTTGTGACTTTAATAAGTAAACGAGAGATTTTGTTTTCATATCTTGTCTTCCAATCAGTAAATAAATTGAACATGAAGTTCCTTAAAAAAATATCTTGTGTCTATGTAAAAATCATATGATGTACTAAAAATATTAATGTTGGTGCAACGCGAGCAGTCTCACTTTTATTTTCAACTTAAACCGTGCTTGAATTCACACGAAGGACATACATTTTTAACAGAAAAAGATTTGCCTACGATAAACTCTTCATAATTGTAAAGTTGCATGACACTATTTAAGAGCACAATATTTTACGAAAGTCTGATGATAAGGTTTCTCGGGCCCAGAATGAAAATAAAACTGGACGTTAATTAAAAATTTAATGAAGTAACTTTAATCTTCTGGTCGCTTCTGGTTAGCTGTTAATATAAATTATGCTTGTAGTTTTAAGATTATTCAGGCAAAAAACTAGTGCACTACACAGTGAGTAATTTTACTGTTCCCGCGTATCAACAAATTTTATCTTTTCCGATATGAATAATCCCCTGTGCCTGTGCCTGGTTTTAAAACATTTTTATATTTTCGTATTTTCCCGAATTCCTTTGTTCTGAAAAAAAAACCATTCAGCTTCTGGTTTCTCTCACAGTTACCGCGAACTCGTCTACTGTTTTCCGAGGAAAATCCAGTAGTCGATTGGAAATCGGGCAAGAGTGCAACGGAGCGTCTGGAACTCGTAACTTGTAGAACGCAGTCTAATCAACTTTTTTCGGCGCGCCGCCGTGGCGGTTCGACACAGCCGGGGTAACTCGTGAATTTGAAATAATTCGGAAGTTTTCGCAGCAACGGGGCAACGTGTTTATAAGCTGCCGGAGCGGCGGCGTTTCAATTTCGAGGTCGAAAGGCGAACAAAATGCAAATAATGCGCCGACGCGCCGCCCGTTTGCCTAGAGAGAACACGGCAACCATAAATATTTTTACTATCCAGACAGGGTTTCCGCCTGTTTAACGGTCCGCCGCTCCGACAATTTGTTTTCTTTCATGATCATCTGAAAGACATCTTAAGTGACTATTTTATGAAAAAATCTGTATATCTAAAAATATATTTATTACAGTTATAAACCCTATTAAATTAATTCATGCTTATATCGTATATCTATCTGTATATATAAAAATGGATGTTTATATTTCTATACCGTTTAACCGATCGTCATAAAAATTGGTATATTTAGGTATTTGAGCCAAGAGATATTATCTCTATGATTTGAGCACGGAGAATATGTTAAAAATGGATGTTGGTATATCTACATATATAAAATAGAAAAGTATGTGTGTATGCATGTGTACATCTATCTCATCGATGGGGGAGAAGGAGAGGGTGGCGAGGTGCAAACGACGTGCCAGAGGCACGCCGAGTGCAGCTAGTAAATCATAATTCGTATTTTCCAGGCTTTTCAATTCGAGCTTAACAAATATTACATTACTTTGAATGAAAATTTCTATGAACCGACCTTGTTTAATTTCATTATAACATATTTAATGAAATTATCTTTTGACATCATGAATCTTTCGATTGAATATTGTCTATATACAGTATGTGTGTATAATCAAATTGAAGTTTAATATTTGATTCCTTCTTCGGTCAATAGAAAAAGTAATTCCGTAGACATGATACGATATTACATATAAAGTAATATCACTGCGGATTCATCGAGATAGGTTACGATTAGCCAATAATTAAGAGCCAGTTCCATTAACCCATCGAGAGGTGTAGTTAAGAGGCACATCACAGGCGTGTTCCTCGCACTAGAAAGAAAAAAATTGTAGTCGTTCAGGTGAAAGGAAACGGGCTGTCCTAATGCGTAAGACAAACACGTTTACGGGACCCGTCCGATTAAGCTGTTTTGACTGGCGCTAAAACGATTCTTGTGTTCTAGACGATGCGACGTGGCACGGAAAAACATGACGGTGAAAGAGAAGGAACGGCGATTAAAAGGAGAGGTTCGCGAAATTAGACGTTGAATTTGACGCGTTCCGGACCGGTTCGCCGCGAGAAAAACGAACGTGCGTCGCGAAGAATCCAGTTTCCTTCGATGGACCCACCCCGTGGAACACGTTCCTTTTTCACTCGCGAGAATCAATTCAATTTCAGTTCATTAACAACAGGTTAAGGACACTGAGTGACCGTCATTCAGGAGACCGACGACTCTTATGCATTCGCAGAAAATGTAAATGAGGCAAACAGTGCTGAAGCCGAATGCACATGATATACAAAATACCACATGAAATATTACATAAGAGTATCATATTACACGACATTAAAACAATTTATGTGTAATTAAGTTATATAAAGAGGGTAAAAGGAATTTTTAGATTGCACTTTTCTGATTATTCAAATCATCTAAAATTGTTGTTAACAAAAAGCTATAGTTTACGTTTTATGTGTTGTTTATGATAATTTTCGAATTCTATTCTTATCTGTTTTCAATTTCATTAAGATTATCACAGTTAGGCCATACATCGTTTGGTACAATGAGACAGGAAGAGGAAAAGGAATTTCCTTGAAAGGACTGTAAATCCAACAAATTTCTTTTCCATACATGAAATTTTCCAATTTCGTTAAAACGTCTGGTGCGATTCGTCTTTTGACGTGTCTTCGCTACTCCGAAAAATTGTACTTTTCCTTCGATAATGAAACTGGAAGAGGAGGACAGGGGGGGGGGGGGGAGTCAGTTTATCGCGGACTCTCACAATGTGAACGTAAATTCAACAGTTCACTTCTATCAACGACGCCGACGACAAGTCGCGTCGCGTCTTGAATTCTCGTTCAACAAGTTGCTTTTCAGCCCCGCGTCACGTTTATCTCCTTGCCACACTATCCCGAAACGCTCTTTCTAATCGCGCTCGCGATGTTTGGAACGACGAATTTCTTTCAGTGAGAAGAAAAGAAATTTTGAATAGCATTGGAGCAGATTTCAAGGACAATAGATTGCTTGAACGTTCCCCGTTAATGGCATTGCATCCGGAACACGACTCCCTTTCACACCTTGCACGTGTCTTGTTCCTGAATACCTCGAAACCGGAAGGAAGGGCCGCGGTGCATGAGACGTCAACGAAAACTAAAAATAACTTGCAATGTATACATCCCGATTCAAAATGCTTAAAATCATAAGTGAGATTAAAGGGAATTACATATTTTTAAGGGGTCAGAGTAGTCACGTGACTTTCCTAATATCAGTTGGTAAATTGATGCTTTTTACGTAAGTGGAGAATTACCTTTGAAACATCCTTGATTCAGACGTAACGCGGTGTACAAGTATATTACAGTGTTCCTGAAAACGATAACTGTAACCCAAGTGTTCTGGGAAGGATCGGAGAGAATGAGCTTGAGAGCCATGCTGTTAATTATGACATTTATATGTTTATGTTTTAATGTAGACATGTAAAGATTCACAATTTCCTTTCTGTAAGATTATTTTTTTTTTAGTGAAGATACTTTTTATTTAGATCCTCCTCCCATTAATGTTGTTCCGCGACACAAAACTTCTAATATTGTATCTCAATATTCTTATCATTTATCAAGTTTCTAAGAGTCGATCTCAAAGATTTCGATTACCATTACGTTTCATTGGATGTTAAAGAAAGGAGCGTAACAAAAAGCGCGCTAATTGCGATTAAAGTTTCGTCGAAGGGAAAGACGCACACGGTATGAGGAGAGTAATTTATGGACTGGGTCACGGATGTATCGATACTAGGGATTACAGCTGTCAAGTGATTAATTGTCGCTGTATTAGTTACCGCTAGTGCGTAACGGCGTCGATTAATTTCCGGTTCGACGATCTTCTCCGACGCAATGACGTACTGCCGAAAAACAATCATTAGCATATTGGTAATAGAGTGAGTTTTAACGGTAATTCCGTAGAAGACGAAAATAATTGCCGTGCGAGCGCTGAACAACCTTCTTTATTCGTAAAAATTTGGTTTATTGCAGGCAACGAAACTTACGCACATTTTTACTTGTGAAAATTCCTGAAAATTTCTAAATTCTTAATACTCGGGTTTTGAAAACATAAACAGCGAAAATTCAACAGATTCTGTTCAATAAATTTCTTCGTTTCCCTTTTCATCAGAATTCGACTCGCTTGCCAACAATAAACTGAAACATTTAGTACCAAACGCGACTGTATTTCTTCTTAACTGTATCGTAAACTTTACCGAATCGAACATCGTGTTTTAAGCTGTTCTACCGAAAATTATCCAGAATTTATTTTATTTTCATCGTATATTCGTGGAAACAGTGTGTTTTCATTACATTAATACCGATATCCTTGGGATTTGTTTAACATGTTTTCTGCAATTCACTGCAATCTCTTCTTAAACAATTTTTTAAAAATGGTCTGCTATTGGTAATCGAAATGTTCATTTATCATAACTTATTATCTCAATAAGAAATATTACAAGTGATATTTTAGTAATAAAATATTAAAACCGATTCCTTGTATATAAATTCTAATACCTTATAAACATCTTTTGACTCACGCCTTACCGCAACATTCTTTGTTGCACGAAAGCGAAAGGTTTTTTTTTAGGAAGCATAAAGGATATGTAATCGTCTTTTGTGAACAAAAGAACCGCCAGACTCTGCGTTCACCCGTGGTAAATTATGAAAAACTCTTGGATCGCTTCCAAAATAAGGTCAAAAACGAGGAACCTTCCTGGAAGAGGCTGGGGAAAAAAATGATGTGGAAGCAGTTAAAGGGCGAGAATGGAGATGTCTAATAAAACATCACTTCAAACATGGGTTGTAGAAAATTGTGGGAGAAATTAATTGAAGAATTAAGAATCTTAAAAACTAATTTCTGTTATATGAAATTCATTTATTGATACAAATCTTAAAATGTGATGTACTTAATTATTGAACGTTATTCGATTTGTAATAGAATGTAGGCAATTTTTTGATAAGCGAAGATTCATTCAGATTAGAGTTCTTTATTACTCGTCTTTATCACCGTTTTTAGAACGGTTGGACGTCGTGCGGGTACGATAACTGTACCCCTCGTCGAATCATCCGTCTGCAACAGAAACCCGGACACCGAAGATGCGTATCGCTGCCATCTTAGTCAACAACCGAAGATTAACGAGTTGCTTTATCCGCGGATAGACGCCAGACCGTCCCGATCTTTGGCGTTTGTTCCCAACAAATAAAAGAAAGTTTCCCCACTGACAAGAAAATTGGAGACTGGTTTTGAAACCGATTTTCATCCATCGGTTGGAACTGCAAGGAGTGCGACTCGGAAACCTATTAGAGCGTTCGGAGTCGCGGATAAAATTAGTGTCACTTACAGCCACCCGAATGAAGAGATAGGCCACGTGATTTATGGTGGTATCGTTCGAGGTCGTTGGTCGCAGTAGGAGGGAGTTTAGGCGTCGTAATCAGGTTTAAGTAGCACTCCTTCTTTAAGCTTATGTTCCTGAATACAAATTGCGTATGTTGAGGGATGGTAAATTTAACAGCTGCTTAAATTGTTGTAGAGTCAAGGAATCTGTTAATTGAATTTTACGGAAATACTTCACTAATTTAATTTCTCTTAAAGCTTAAGGGACAGGCTGCTCTATAAGGCAGATTGTCGATGTTATCTACCAAATTCGCCAAAAATATGAATCTTAGTCCTTTAACAGCGACTAGTAGTTAACGTATGAACAATATGGATGTAAATTATGAAACTATATATTGAGACAGTAGTATTAGTAAATATTGTATATTATATGCTATCGCTATTTGTTGTCATAATTAATGACGTCGTGCCGCGGTAATTGTTGGCTACAACTAAGCAACTCGTACAAGTAGGCACATTGCCGATAATCGGTGACATTACGCCTATAGAAATTGCTATTTTTCCCACATGCACAGAGTAAAAAATAAGCAAGATTTGTCAAGAATGTTTCTTTGTATGAAGCTTTCGTCATTTACAGCGGCGTTGAATAGTAATCCTGTTAACTGGATGTTAATGAGTTCCTTTTGATTTGCTTGATTTGTGGAACACTATCCGAGGTCTAATGATCCACCAAAGCTGTGTAATTTCGTTTCTTAATAAAGCGTTTGTACATTGCGGTTTCCTTCGCGTAATTACTTCGGCGAGCTCCTTTTCAAACGATTACGCTTTGAATTTATGATTGGATAAGCGAAATACGTTCAATTTTAACGAAGTTTCAACTTCTTTCTAAAGGAGGTAAAGTTGTGACGGTGCAAAACTTGAAAATAGTGAACAGTTGAAAGGAAACTGTTAATGCAAATCATCTTTTGTCGAAGTTGCCGAGTTTTCATGTAATAGCTTTCTTAAACTTGACTTTATTCACAACGATGTATACACGATATTATCTTCCATGATGGACTACATAAACACATAGTATTGTAATCAGATTTTTAATCGCATTTTGTGTTAGTAAATTAGTAATATTATCTCTTTTTCTGAAAAAGTTAATCGGTTCGTTGGAAATTAATTGCTCGACTGCGTTTAAAGTATCGCTATCAACCGGTGTAAGGTTTTGCAGTGCGGTGTGTATATCTGTCATCAGCCATGCAAGATTAAATTGGCGCGTGTAACGTATATTACAGAGTTACGCAACAGAAAATAGCTCGAGAAAATCAGTCGTTCAGATACATTTACTCACATATTTCTGTGTTAAACTGTAGATTAAAAGCATCGTTTCTGCTACAGGAAGCGGAAAATTAAAATCATTTTTTAGAATAATTTAACTACCAGAATGGCGTTTGGGAATTCTGTGTTGCAGATTTTTGAATATTTAAACGCGTGTGCACAAGAATTTCAGTAGTCATGGAAAT
>NW_017137498.1:510640-514239 GCF_001652005.2 Ceratina calcarata | reverse complement strand
AATAGAATAGTAGAACTTCAAGAAATGTTTCGTTATAAATCAATTCAGAAGGAGTCACTTTAAGATTGGGTTCCGTTCATCGTGAAAACTGGGTCGAGAGGGAATCAATTTTTGACGATCACAAATTGCGGACGCGCATCCATTTCTGTTCTTGGTTCGGGGCAGCGAGATTGAACGAGAACACGTTTTATGCTCGATCGGTGTTGGGGCCTGGTCTCGATTCGTAAAAGCGAAATTGTTAGGGAGTTGGCGCCGAGAGATCGCTCGACCTCGACGTGCCCTAAGGGCCTTGCAGTGAAATTGCATGCGTAATTACTGGAGCGTGGACGATACTGCTGGCGTTACGTTGCGTTGCATTACGTTGCGTGGGTATATGTACATACGTGTTAAGTAAATTAAACGCTGCCACGCGGGACTGTATCGTGCGCACACCGCGATATTGTTCTCTTATTATTTGTACCTGTGAATATGAGATGATGGAATGTACGCGAAGGATTGGATTAATCAAACGGATCACGGAAAGTTTCGGAGAACCCTCCGCACTGATTAATTGATATTTCGGCTTGTCACATAGTTTGCGAGACAATTCACTCTGATTAGACTTGTGACAAGACAGAGACTGGCCTGATATAGCGGATCGTTTCAATGAAGTTTTACCTAATTACACAGGAATTAAGATTCGGTTGATTGAAATAATTGGAAAAGAAGCTTCCAAGAAAAAATTGATCGAATCTTAAAATTTGATTTTATCTCAAGATTTCATGCACAATCATACTTAAAATAGATGTTCTAATACATAATATACCTGTATTTAACGAGATTACGTTTCCTCGTAATATTTTTCATGTGGAATATTATTTGTAGGCTCGAACATTGTACGAAGCGAAGAGCAATTCACGATGTTCCGCGAATCGATTCATTAGCGCTTCATTACGCCTCGACTTATTCATTCAGCCGGCGGGAGACCGTTATCCCGTTACGCAATCGCGTGTCCACTTACCCTTTTGGCAGCCGGCGCGGCGTTCGTTCACCGAGCGAGCGAGCGAGCAGGCAGGCAGGCAGGCAAGCCTCCTCCAGGTGGATTTTCCGCGAACAGCCCACACGTGCATCGGTCGCGGCTGCATTCTCTCTGTTCCTTCTCGAAGGAACACGCTTTGGACCTCGAGTCGCACGCGTATACACGCGTGCATTAGCGACCAGTCAGCGTTTTGATCTCCCACCAGCGCTTCTATTGTGGCGAACGCTGGGACCAGGCCGGCAACAGGCCATCTTGGTAGCAGTCAGTCGTTGCCTAGACCTCGAGAACGACGTCAGTGTTCTCCCTCTCGCGAAAGAAACGCGATCAGTGCACTCTTTCGTGTCTTCACTTTGATTTTCGTTACTCCGTCGTATCGCATAGTGATGTTATTGCAAATTTGTGGACAGTTAACTCTGTGATTAGGTATCAGTGTAGTCACGTTGCCTTTGGGTTAGTTCGAGGACATGAGACCACGGGATGCCACCTTACTGGTAATTATTTTATTTTTCAAATGAGATTGGAAGCTTCAAAAACAGGACAAGGATTTTTTTCTTCGAATCAATTGAAGGATTAATATTGAAATTTAACCGGAAGATGAGTGAAGCCGTCTAAAAATATACTTCGCGCGCTACGAGAAACTTTGATGAATTTTAGTTAACTATTCATTATAAGCAGAACTTTATTCATCTGTATTTATATGAAAATCTATTTTATTGTTTACTTGTTCACATCCGCAAGAATAAACGTTCTAGTTATGCCAAGATTGGATGCAGGGTAATTAATACTCTCATTCAATGCGAAATATAATTTTTGTGGGATTGCGTGTGAAAAATACTTGCAAACCGCGTAGTCTTAGCGGTAATTATTCAAAATGCGCGAAACGGATTCGGTGGCGCCAAGCGTGGCGTCCATCTGCGATGCAACAGGTGCAACCGGTTGCAGACGAGGGTGCATTTGAATAATTGGAACGAACGCGAACGGGCGAATGGTCACATCGGTGGAATACATCTGGGAAAGGGGATCCATTCTGAGGAATTCTTCGCGAATTCATGGCTGTCAATAATTGCGTTCATCTTTCCGTGCGGCGAAGAATTCGCGCGGTGAAATTATCACGTGAAATTGCACTTTCCTTCTTTCGTCCATGAAAAGTTAATCTAGACTTCGTTCCTCGAGCACGAGCGACACGACTAGTTCCGACCGATTTGGAATTTGTTCCCTGGCCCGGTTTCCACAGCTTTCAACTGATCGGCTGATACGCGGCGCTTGCCCAGAACTGATCAATCACATCGAGCTGCACTCGATATGACGGATGTAACGCGGCCAAAGCGTTGACAGGTTTGATTTAGAGGGCGGTCTCCTTATATCGTGTTTCTTCTCGATGAAATGACTAGGAACAGTTGATTCAGTTCAGAAAAGTTTTTATTTGATTCACTTGTGATTTATACAGAGTCGACAGCAAGTTTAATTCTAATGTGAAGTTTAAAACAATCCGTATTTGTTCAAATACAAACAACATAAGTTTATTCGATGCTCTTAAAGAAATAAAATATTCGTATAAGGCAACACCCAGTAAAATAGTCATTGACTGACTTCAATAATATTCATCATGGAAATTAAAGTACAATTATTAACAAGTTAGTACGTTACGCAATTAAAAACATATTAACAGTCTTACATTAAATATATAAAAATTTCAAATCTCTCTTCTGGACACTTTCACTTTTCTTTGACGAAAATATATACGCAAAATTCGATTCACCGTTCGCGTCGAGGCATCTCATACAATGAAAGTCATTTATAATCGATCTAAATGACACAGGGTGGCGTTTCGAAACGAAAGTTCTCATTGTGTCAACCCCGCGAGCCGAAACTTGACGATCTCCAACAATCACGAAACGGTTTCACGATTCGATGACACCCGGCCTCACGATTGTTCGTTCGTTGACTTTCACCCGCGCGTGTATCGTCTTCGATCACGGGCCGTGACTAGACTGTATTCGAAACCTCGTCGAACGTTTTATGATACAACATTTTTCACCGGGGTTCCTCGGCCGAAGTCGTTGTGAAAACGGAAGGGGTGCGGGGAACCGTACGTCGCGTCATGCCGTCACGAACCGCCGTTGATCGATTGATCGTCGATCACGGGGCAGTCGCGTTGAATCCCGATGATCGAGTGGTCAGATGAATCCAGAAGAAACTACCGGGTACCATTCAATCGGTTTCAGCCAACAATGACAACAATCGTGTGAATGATAGATCGTAATGATGGCTCCTCGTGATCGGTAATGAATATTATTGCCAATTAAGAACCCAAATCAGGCTTCAGTAGTTCCATTCGTTTCTCAAACCATTTTGATGAAGGGGCTAAGTTACGTAATCGCTAGAGCGTCAATGTTACCCATAAAATTGGCCAAAAATATGGGTCTAAAAAGATCGACTTTTCGTCATTATATTAACAGATATTTTGATCCTCAAGTACCTCGTCGAAGAACTGAAATTTAAATCTAGAACCCTCTTGTCATTCAATGAGATTATGCCGATATCTATTTAAAGTATTTAAACCGAGATTTTATTCAATCTG
>NW_017137498.1:502450-510540 GCF_001652005.2 Ceratina calcarata | reverse complement strand
TAATAATACAATAATTGTTACACATCATTCCAATAACCAAAATCACGTATCTAACTCTCATGTTATATGCACATCACGTGACTCAGTCATTCTGGCTCTGTTGCGAGACGCAAGATTTTCATATAACGAATTAAAACTGGGACTACCCCAATTTATTATCTCCGAAATGAAATACTGCGATCGTGCAGAACCAGGAAGTAGTTCACTAATTAGTCACAAACGAATGAAATACCACGTAAGGGAACGTGTCTCCGTGACAGAAGCACGTCCACGTATTTTTCATGTACAAGGGACCAATTAGAGAGGCCGATATTTAAATGATTTATGGCCGAAAAGGGGAATCAGGATTAACCTTAGCGACGGCTGGCCTAGAATCGTTGCGCAATCGTTTGTCCGTCGCCACTGATTACTTGCTCCCGCGCATTAATCGACTGTGTCCCCTACACGCCGCGGTGATGACTGTGGATATTCCGGGAATCTGAATTGTCCGGCTCGCTTCGCGGCGGTTAATTAATTCGTCGTCGTTCGATGGTGCATAAATCAACCACGGCCTTGCTCCGAGCCAGCTGTTTCGTTATACACCAGATCCGGTGCGAATTATTCTGTGAAATGTCTTGAGAAATTCCGAATTTTATCAGGCGATTTGAATTGAACAAAATAGTTATTCTATCTTCTAATGAAGAATTCATTGATAAACGCTATTAAGTAATTATAATTTCAAATTCTTTTGATTGTTTCATTCAAAAGGGAAAGTGAAAAATGCTGGGACATTTGAGAATATTTTACTGAGCGGTATTAAATGCAGAACAACAATGGCACTGTCAATTCGCTTAAAACAGAAAACGTGTAATCTTGTTTTCGAAGGGGATGACTCAACTCTTGGCATATCTTGTGAGATTTTATTTCGGTGCGTTGTTGTTTTGCCTGTGCGTTTCTTGCATAATTTGACGGGTGAGAGATCGGGCTGGACGGGTAGAATGAGATGAGCTACCTGAATAGAGA
This sequence comes from Ceratina calcarata, assembly GCF_001652005.2. NCBI lineage: Eukaryota > Metazoa > Arthropoda > Insecta > Hymenoptera > Apidae > Ceratina > Ceratina calcarata. The sequence goes on along the minus strand of NW_017137498.1, from coordinate 509,538 downwards.
TCGTTTCGTAATTGAAGTAGAAATCGTTGAGACGATACTATGCGGCAGCCTCAGATATCTGACTCGTTGATTTACTCTACTTCGATGGCTACTCTCGTGTCTTTCGCGGTGCTCACAATTAGAATGATCATACACTTCGGATCAGACGTGAGAAACGTGCGCTATATGTAGGTTACCGCAGAAAGTCGAGATGAGTTTATTAACATTAAAACTATCCCAGACAGAATTGCTAGCAGATCACGTTTCGTAATTTGTTCTGAAACGTGCTAACTAAAGAAATTGTGATCGACGGCTGATGGCGTCAACAATTCTCAAAACGTATGTCTATTCTTCAAATATTTATACCAACTATTTTAAGAACGCCTTCAAATCCAGTTAGATAACGTTTGAAAATAAATTGTGAAGTTGTCATAATCAAAACGACTTCGACGACCTTGCATACATAATTATGACCATGAAATTCTCAAACGTCCACTACTTTTCTAGGATTATAATTCACGCATTCGTTCGTCTTCTTGGCGCTTAGCTAACGCAATGCTGATGGCCAATTGGCAATTTCATATATTGCGACAAAGGGTTACGAGTTGGCTACTGCTCAAAAAAGTCCTTCGAATCTCATCGGTATGCGATGGTGATGATTCTCAGCGCTCGCGCGTTTGAATCAAAGTTAAAACCTTGTAGGTGAAATTCAGTAGGTGAATTCCTTATATTAAAATCGTAGATCAGTTACTCTCAATTATTTGTATACATTTCGTGTTATTTACGCGTTGAACGCGGGTTGATTCAAGATCAGAAATGCAACATGCCTGAAACGTGACTCAGGCCTTGATTAAATTTAGCCCGACTTAACTCGAGTTTAACCCAAATATTCGGATTCGGGCTTAAATCAAAGATACTTGAACTTCGACTGAATGGATCGAGAATACAACTTTAAGAACGCAACTATAATTCAAAACCAATTTACTTTAGAAAGGTTATAATTAATATTAAGACACTAATTGTTATTTAGATTACATACTGTGCAACGTTATTTAGGTAAAATTTCAATTAGTTGGGTATGAAAATGTTTGCTGAGCAATGTTATAAATAAGATTTTCGAAAAGCTATCGATTTGAAACGGTAACAAGGGGGCTTGAAACTTATGCAGAATAAATGTTAGAATATCGGCGCAGCGGCGTTTCGCTGCACATTGCTCCGCCGTTCGATAAGTTTCGAGTAGTTACATTACAGTTTCCGGTAAGCCAATTAGCCTTCGATCCTTGAAAGTTCCGATCGCTCATCGTAATTCCGGACGTCGCGGTGCCCCTTCGGTGCAGTTTACATTTACCTGCGGTTTGACAGCTTGCCATTTTTAATGACAATCATAATTACCGGTTGACTAGTTGAATTAATGATAGCTGAGTAATCGACATATCGCCTAAATTTGTTTACACGTTGGCCATACTTGCATGGCTTTCCAATTACTTCATTAATGATTCATCGAAGACGATTATTAATCGATGACTTAATAGAAAATGATGGGAAACTTTATGATTGATCAACTAGTGATATTTCAAAATTTGGGTCGATTGATTGAGATGAGATCAGCTAAAAAGTGGAAAATCGATTAGGAAAATGATAAGACAGTGCATTCGATTATACATATAATAATTGATAATAGACTGGATGTACATAGTAATATAAAAACGACTGAATAATTCAAAGATGGTTTATGAAAATAGTATTTTATATTGAATTTCAGTTAACTTTCAGAATTACAGTTATCTTCCCGATTCGTGTTTTGACGAAATTCTTAGAAAATGAATTTCAGATACTATGTGCATTTTGTATCAATTAGTTTGAGACTAGAATGAATTATTACACTATACGTATTATACTTTCCATGCACATTGTAATTGTAAAATTGACATCATTATTAATAGAGAATAGTAGATTATCATAATACTATCTTGGGATCCTTGTTTGGAATATTAATTATGGAGAAAAGAGCTTATTTACTCACAGTTTGCTAATTAAATTCTTAAGTAAAACCATGTTTAACAGTTCGTTCCCCATCCAACATAAGTAAGATTTTCAAGTTACAGATTAGGGCAAATTGAAATTTATGCTATGGCACTGTTTGCTTCTAAATTGCATGTGTAAAAGAAAGCAACAAAAAAATTATAAAACATGCTAGATCACCATATTTATGTTTACAATTTTCTAAAGTGAAAATTCCAAGAAAATATACAAATTTACCAAAATTTTTTTACAAAGAGCAACATCTTCTATTTTTTTTTTTTTAGCAAAAACATGCACAATACTTTTCTTAACGAAAAAGTAATACATACTGGGAATGTCAATCTCATTTGTGGGTCTCGCGGCTCTAACGCGTAAAAGACACGCGGCCGCGTCTATTTAACGCCACTTGATAACGCTGGAGAAAAATTGGCGCTCTGCAAAGCTACAACGCGATAGCTTGGTTGCCTTTCGACGCGAAAGGGAGAGAGTATCGATAATCGGTACTCGGTGGAAACTTCGCAGACTATCGGTCGCCCCGTCGTCAATTGAAAACCGCTTCGAGCCGGGGTTATCGCGTCGAACCTCGGCTCCCCTCCGCCCTCTTTTTGCAACCCCTGTCTCTCCGATTACCTCCCTCCGTCTTTTTGTCCCTGGCATCGTTTTTCCCCTCGCCCCGGTCCGGTTTCTGAGTTCCCGTTCTCCAGAATCACGATTAATGCGCCATTAAAGGAGATTGGAAATCCTTTCGTCGCCCATGCTTACCTACACCGGAGTTCCCACGAGCGTCGAGCGTCAGCTCCGCGTCCAGAATTTTGCATTCCATTTGCTAGGAAACGATACCCCTGTGCTCGATTTTTCACTCCCGTGAGTGCACTCTGCGCAAGCTGTGTCACGCTTTCCAGCGAACGATATCGCATTTATATGTAGCTTCGAGTCGAAGGAGGAGAGCTCGCGTCACAGACCGGCTTGTTTTTCCGGGATCACCGGGTCCATTCGGGAAAGGATCGCTGCGAATCGATTGATATTTTTTATTAAGGATTTTGACAGTGGCGAGGGAATACAGTATGTGTATGTGCAATAAAAAAGCTACATCCTTACAAGAAATTATCGTCGAGATTATTAATATTTCTATGCATGTTTTAGATAAATAATTTTACATATATTTATTAATATATGTATGTGTAAACAATTGTTCATGATTTTATAACAATCGTTTCTGGATTGAATTACTAAACCTAACTACTAATTTAATATGATGGGTTATCATTAATTTCGCATAGGAGCTTCATTTTGAATTTAAATAAGACTTTAGAACTCGCGTGCTCTTGATATCGTCGATTATAATCAAAGTTCAAAGACTAACGAGAACAGACGTGGCACGGCGGGGTTCCAACAGACAAATTTTCGTGATACGTTCCGCTGGAAGGGATCTCAGATAGAGTTTCGGAGAAAATGAGATGGTTAATGAGATCGTTCGGGAACTATGAACGTAGAACGATCCTAGCTAAAAGGGTATTTAAGAATCTTTACACTCGTAAGTAATAATGTCGTTATTCCATCAGAAAAGTGGTATCTCTTTATTTAACAATGTACACATGAGGAGTAACATGAAATGATTAAAGCATTCCTGATGAAAATAATTTTGTTTGTGTTTGTTCATTTCGTCATTTTCTCATTTTGATATCGCGAAACCATGAAAACGTCAAGAAACAATATTCTACGACTCTATACGTTATTTACTTAAAATTATCTTAAAATTATCTAAAAAGAAACTTTTGTTAATTTTCACTTTATTGTGAAAAGATTGCGTAAACTGAATTCTAAGAACATGATAAATCAGTAATGAACATCTAAATCCCAAATGTATAATTATAATTAATATATTGGACTGTCGGTCAATTTAATCTTCAGCACTTCAGGAATTACTGCTTGCGTTAATGAATTTAATCCGATTCCTTCTGCGACGGGGCTTTTGAATTACTTTCGAAATTTCCGTCTTGATTGCCGCGAAATTGAGATTCTAGATTTAAGCGTAGAACGGCGCGTGCACGTCCGCTCCGTTGACATCCCTTGTCGGCCAATTACCGTGAAACAATACGCGGCAATTGTGCGGGAACCGAGAATTGAATGCAAAGGAAAAGAGGAAGAAACGACAATCGTGGTCTGTTTACGCGGAGTCAGTACAAACGGCGACGCCGGGTTGCGTTGGCAATGAACTTGGCCCCGTGCCGGGAACTTTTTAATTTATTCGAGCAACCTTCGTGTCTCGCCTCTTTCGGCTCTCTTAAGGGAATCCCGGCGAGCCGTTCCACGGGTTCTTTTCTCCCCCGATTCACATAGAAATGATTTGCTTACGGAGCCCCCAGGCAACCAGGATCGAATCTCTCACTCCATTTATGCATTTCCGAGATCATTTAAAGGCTGCGTTTTTCAATTGCGATCCAACGAATTGCTCATTCTTTCTTTAAATTCTTCCACGATTTTAATGACTGTTACTGTTAAATAATCAATAGATTAAAAATGTGGCAATTAAACGATTAATCGTTTCACTCTAAATCATTTACGAATTCTAATGGATCCATTAAATGGCTTGAAACATTCACGTTAATGAAATGAAAATAATATACATGGATAAAAATAAGTATCTTATTTTTATTCAAAGAAATTCGGGAACGGAGATTCGATTAAAACTTTAATTAATCTTGAAATTAAAAATGGAAGAATTTCGTTGAAAAGTCGCGTAGCATTTGATTGGAGAGATCGACCCATGGGATTAGAAGGGGGTTGATCGTCCGTTACAACAATGTGAACGCCACCAACAATGCAAGAACGATTTCTCATCGTGGTTTGAAATTTTCATGAAGTCGACGCACACAATCGCGTTTAATCGCGGATCGATCTTGAACCTCGTACTGTTGGAATCGCAACGAGCCTGTTCCGCAAACGGCAGCGCATTTGCACACGGTCATGGTGCCTCCTGTCTCTCTACCCCCTCCCCCGTACGCGTAGAATGTACGCGTGTGGGAAAACCAAAACGCGTAATCGCGCACCGTCTCACTCGTTTTAACGAGCGGAAACATTATTAACGCGCGCGTACCTAGCCGACGTTTTGCCCCGGATGTGTTTGACGCTCGCATACGCCGCCGCTGCGCCGGTGTCTTCTCCTCCTGTACCCTCTTCTTCTCCTTCTACTACTTCTACTGCTTCACCTCTGAAATCCATTGTGCACGCGGTAGCCATAGTTTCTCAGGGACGCATGGCGTGGGGAGCGAGCGAGCGATTTAAAGTTCGCCGCGCGGGCCAGCCGAGGTGCGCGCGCGCAAACTAGGCTCCGGTCTAACTTAATTCGTGTCACTCCACGCGTTGCAAACGCTCACCCATCCCTAATTAAGTAATTATTATCAGTCTTACCAGCCTTGATCGATCCAATTACCGTCCATTCTTTGTAATGAATTTAATTGCGATTCACCATTTTACAAAATAAAGAACATACTTAAATTACGGAGAAGTTGTATTTATAGAAAATATGAAGCATGTATAATCGAATTACAGAGACACATAGAGTACCAAAATGCGTATTATTATTTTTGAATTCCCATTTGTACTTAATTTTCTAAACTGGTAATACAAATATTTTATTTTGCATAAAAATGTTTAATAAAGCATACGTTTTGATTTATATATTGTGATGACATGTCCGGATTTCTATATTAATTTAAAATTGATATTATTATTAGTCCTGATCAACAATTAGTTCAGAAACTTTATATCATTATGCCTATAACGAATTTGATTTGAACTATTTAACACATCACGTTCCTACGTGTGTTAATTCAAAAACTGATTTCCTCTGTTACAGCCGAAAGAACTCGATCGTTCTCAGGACACAGCTGTCCGTGAGGGTGCACACAATCATAGGTGAGTATGTACGTTGAAGTCTCAGTCTCGATTCGAATCTAGCTTCGGGCTCCCACGATCTACTTGAACGGATCATCCGATTCACGACGATTCCTCGACCTCTACCCGAGTATCGCTGGGTCAAATCTTGCTCCACTTTCTGCGTTTCGGTCGGATCGATAAAGAATCGTTAGCCGCGACGAAAACTTCGTTGCCACGATCATTGACACTAAATCTCCCGTATCGTTTCTGCAGTATTAACTTCGCAATGATTTTTGTTATCATTTTTCATGTATAATTTATTTTTACAACTCATGACAATCATGAAAGTTTGTCTTGGTAAAGTATAGCATATGAATATTAATAATGTCTCCTACTCCACTATTCTCTCTGTTTCAATGTTCTTTTCTCATTTGTTTATTCTGCCTTTTAATTTAAATTGTTAATACTTTACTTGTGAGAATGATTGAATCTCAACTTAGTTTCAATTTTTAAATATCAGCTCTCGAATTATCATGTGTATCATTTAATTTCATACACATTTCGTTTTAGCTCTAGAGAACCATTTCCATTCTGAATTTACATTAATTCGCGAAATTAGGTGAAAGAGCCGTATGTGTATCCGCGCGTTGATTATCCAACAAAATTAACCGCATTCGTCGCCGTTTTCGAAAACAATTTTCTCCGTTGCGAATTCAAGCTAATTGAAGATCAAAGCGTGATATAACATCGAATAATCGTCGCTCGTATCGCGTGTGAATATTTATACCGTCCAATGCAAATACGACTAATACGCGGAAGTATAAACACTGCAATAAATATAATTCTTGGTTTAAAAACCGATTTCAGTGAGCGATAGAAAATTTTCATAAACTAATATTAAGAAATTATTCATCGGATCGTTTTGCTTATTTCTAGATGAAAAATTATGAAATAACGTATTCCAATTTTATTGCTTTAAATCTGAATGATATAATACTGATGTGCCATGTCATACGTGTATCGTTTAAAAAGGCGACACGCGACTAAATTAATATTTATGAGATTATGTGTTTCGAGCACGTTACATATTAAGGTTGTATGAACCCTTGCAAAACAACGACAAAGTATTGCAATTTTACCAGTTATTAGATATTAGTTTAATAAAACACTGTAAAAAATTTTAGAAATTTTGCGAGCCTATTAAAAAA
>NW_017137498.1:484708-501779 GCF_001652005.2 Ceratina calcarata | reverse complement strand
TTTTATAAGCCTTACTCCTCTGTATTTATAATTTTTTCTAAAATTTCATTACTTCAAATATTGGACACAGCTTTTTATTAGATGTGTTAAAATTTTGCCAGAGATCTTACGAGTCATAAAACCATAATGACAGATGATGTCCTATTGTTTGTAGCGGGAAACAGGAATCGATTTCGAGAGAAAAGGGGTGAGCAGCGAGATCAGCGGTGAGCTAACGGGGATAGATTTAATGTAAAGTTACTGTTCAAGATAATTCTTTTCGATGAAAACGTCGCGTGAAGTAATGACCGGTGTATAAAGTGCAGAACAGTGTAACGACGCGACGCGACGGGGCGACAAAAAATCGGCCTAGGACTTCGCTAGGGAGGCGAACCGTTGCCCATTAATCATCGTGGCAGGTGATGGTTAACCACGCGACGTTGAATAAAAAGTTTGCCCGTTGACCACGCACCCGGTCTCTTTTTCGTCTAGCGAATTTAAATTTGATTACAAATCATTTTCTAATGATACTTTTCTCTATCTTTCGTGCGATTTCTTCAGAACCAATGCCAGTAGAAATTGGATCTAAATTAGAATTGCTTCACGAACCTAGACATGACGCGATTGATGTTTCGTATTAATGTTATGATGAATTAAACACTTTTCGCAAGATTTCATAAGATCAAATCGTATTTTCGCTTAATAATTTGCTAGTATTTATTGGATATTTAAGAAGGAATATGCTGTTCCTTTTTACCATGATTTACGAATCCTGCTTGTAGTTCTTTTCATTGCTACCGTGCCATTACATGCCAGGGATTCGCGTAACATCGAGAAAGCTGTGTTGTGTGAGGTCGAGAGCAGTTAACAATAGCTATCTACATCCTATTCAAGCGTAATTGGAAAAACGATTACGCGAACTTGACATCGTCAAAATTGCACATTTCATCAAGAAATTAAAGTAACGCGCTTGAAGCTGTTTTGCAGGTCGGGTTCCGTCTGGCGGATTGTATTTTTGCGGTTCCTCTCGCGACGGCAATTATCTCCGAGTCGTCGTCGTCGTCGATGTCGTCTGCGTCGTTGCGGAACGGACGACGCCGGAGGCGGTCGTCCCCGTTAAATCAGAATATTACCAAGGAAAATTGAATCGTACGGCACGCGACGAGATTCCCCGTTGAGATCACCGTGAAAATGGGCTCTCGACGGTTTCTCTTCTCGCGGCTGTCGAGGAGAGCGTAGCAGCATTTTTCTGATACGAAACGATGAAAAAAAATAAATAAACGATTGATAGGGAGAGCCCTCCGGCGGTCGAGGTAGCACCCAAGCGAGACATGTTATTTTGTCAATCCTCGAGGAAAGACGCAATACGTCCAAATTCGACGAAACGCGCAAGAGAAGTGTAATGATCGGTTGTTACGGCGATGCGATAGGGATGAAATCTGAGATAAGCTCCTGGGGACGCGTTAACTTCTTCCTTTCCTGTACAGAAATATAGCAGAGATCCAATTCGAAATGGAATGTGCAATGCTTTTAAATTAGCAAGATATTTTATTACGAACGTCTGTTCTTTCTTTCCTTTTTAAATATTTTGCTGAAACTATTTCATTTCTAACTTGTTACCTTATCTTTTTAATATTTCTTCAAAACCGAAGAAATGTTCTGTAACCGTGGAGATTTCAATGCTTCGTTTCACATAAAATCGAATCACGCGTCTAGAATGCGGAGTGCGAACACTGATTTACTACTTTTCTTAACAGCTCCATTTCTAATAAATATCTGCATTACTATCGTACTTCATAACTGCGTTGCATAACATTTTCCACGAGGAATGCGGTGAAACGCCTTTTTCTTACATCACAGTTATCTGTGCATTAATCAATCTGCTTTTCAAACAAAGCCGACTAATTAACGTCACGTATGCGACGTTTTTCCGTTTCTCAAACAGTCAGCGCAATCGTTGTTGATTTGTAACTCGCGAAATTCGGTTAAACAGATTCTCTTTTGTAACGCGACGAGCACAATGACCCGCTCCTCTTTTGTTATTTCTTTTAACGAACAGAAGTTCTTTAACTCTGTTTCTTAATACGAGTTTCTGATAAACGGATAACGAGGCTTTCCGGTGCAAATTTTACCGTGGAGCCTTGTTTCAGTTGAAAGCGTGACTGCGTCGCATTGTGCGCAGCTACATATTGTTACACAGCTATGTGGCTGCTTGCACAAGTGTAACCGATCTAACCGAGCATATTCGCGATTGTCCTCGTATTCGAGTGCCTTCAATCTCAAGTGCATACTCTGCGCATGTGTACGTCGAATACAGCTCAGTCGAGTCGAAATACATAATCGAATAGCGATTTACCCTCCAATAACGATTTACTTTACGCTGTTGAAGCGATATCGAAGGGGTTAGAGTAGTTACGTATTTTCTCTAATATTTGTCGATAAACTGAAAATAAAATTCTTTCCTTTGTTTTACCGATAACCCGAGAAAAGTAGTGCAAAATATGAGTCTAAAAAATCGACTTTTCATTTTTCTTTCGTAAATTACAATACAACAATTTATTTTCTGTTAGAATTAAGTAAATCGCCTTATACACAAGTTTAGAACTTTATACCCGTTACTGTTCTCGTTCTTAGAATTAATTTTTGATTTAAAATGTCATTTATGATCTTATAAGAAATTCATACGCTCAGAGAGGCTCTACATTTAGGGGCCGAAATTGATTTTCAACATTAATGCGTTTGAAATATAAATGTAACAGGGAAGCAACGCGAAGGGCCAGTAGGTATCACGAGACGCAGAGGTACATGTATGCACATACATATATAATATACGTGCAAGAAGCACCGTTAAAATATGTAAAACGGCACGATCCTCGCTTGGACTTCCGCATCTCCTACTGCCCTTTTCATTCTCTTCTTTTTTTCACGGACCAAGAGTTTATTCTGGACCTTCGATCATCTCCACCTTCGCAGGGTTCAACGAACGGCTACGGCCTGCAGGTGAATCCTGCTGAGGGCCAGACGCACAAATTCGTTTTGTTCGATTCTGTTCACCAACTCCAATTACGTATCTCTTAACGTTCAACAATATTTGTTTCGCTACCAATATTACCAATATCGTTTGAAAGTCTAGGACACTTTTTATTGTCCTTTCAATCTGTTGTATTTTGCATTTATAAAAAATTAATTTACTTCATTAGTCAGTTTTCTTACTGCGTTAATTAAAAATTATAACTTGACAAAATTGAATTTCTTTGCTTCATTATAAAACAAACGTACTTTCATATAAATTTCACGGATTCGTATGTATTTGCTTTTAGTATAGCTACGTTACGGCTACGTTATTTCACATCCTGTTTCTTTCTCTGTGCCTTATAAAAAATAATTGACTCGCTCGCGATCGATAGCTCGAGCGAGCAAAAATGGTCCCGCGGAGTAATGATTTGCTCGTTTTAATTTTGCCTTGGAGCGACGCCAGTTCCTCTTGTTAAATTCCCGATCCCGTTATTAGTAATTCGCTCGTTAATAATCGTCCTCAGCGGTTTCTTGTCCGACGAACAACGCTGCGAAAGTTCGCATACCGAATTTTTCGTGGCGCAACAACACAAACTTTTAATTAATCACGAAAGTTAGTAAGTAATTTCAATAATTATTGACGCACGAGAAATTGTCGATTCAAAAAATTGTTGAATTCCCTGGGAAATGGGAGTCGATGCTATTTGTCGTAATTACAAAGTTAAAAACTGTTGGTTGTTTAGTAAATTAGTATTAACATGTACTTAATAGGTACATGAATAAGCTGATAACTATTCTGCGGATACTGATTTATACATGCATGTAATAATCTGTTATCGGAGTCAAGGTTGCGATTGATGTGGAACTGAGAAACAGTAATATTTTCCATTTGAAATTAAATGAAGAATTGAAATAAAATTGCAGCCCAGGCTTCTATCTCACACGCATAAGTTGGAGCATAGAGTCAGGTTTCCTGCAGCCTCAGCTCTGTCTGACTGAACTAGACACCATCCTCTGCGCTTGTTTTACATAATGAATAGCTTTGATAACCATTCCATTAACCAATTCGTTCTGAGATATCTTTCCTATGCAATTTTGTAATAGGTACTGGATTCACTCTTATTTTAATTACAACTCTATCCCATAAAAAATACATGAATTTTTCTTCTACACACGGATTGGATTATAAAATAACATAAATTATCACAGATTCAACCAGACCCGGTAATTGGATGTTTAGGCGAGCAACGAGCATGTTCTAGAGTACACGAAGCGTAACACAGTCGACGCCTCGAGCTGTTGCATACGATTTTCTTCCTGCGTCGTGTCATTCGCGAAATCTTTCGCCTTGATAACAATTAACTGCTGCGATCAGCTATCGGTGAAGATCAATATGTTTTCTTTCTACATCTACGATACGCATCACGTCGTTGCCTCGAACAGAAATTGCCCAATTAAGATTCGCGTTCCTTTGTCGAATGACATTTTATTTAATAATGACTGAGAGAGGGGCTAGAAAAATTAAGATAAAGTAAGAAATACAGAAAATGTTGGCTTTCTTTATTTATTACAGTACGAAGGTTACAAATATCGAGTAACGTCATATTTACGATCAAAAACCTTCAGTTTGCTTTGCAACGGTGCAAAACAATTCAGTTCCTTATTTCACGTTGGTGATTGATTTACGGCCTCATCTGTGATCGAGAACGAAGAAAAAACAAAGGATACCTCGAACTGAGGCAAAAGGATGTTCGCTTTCTCGATTTTCGGTGTCGCAACTCACCGGTCTATCGCAGAACCTCAAAGAAGACTTGCAACGCGGTGTTACGAACCGGTGAGCTTGCTTAACGTCGCGTCGCAAACAGAGGAGAGGAACTCCGCCGCGAATCGGATAAAAAGAGAAACAGTTCTGCTTATATGATCACTGATTACGAAGGGGCCAAGGGCCTGGGGGCCTTGGAACCGCTATTCTTAGAAGATGGGTCCTTCTCCTTCTACTACTACCTTCTTCTGTCTCGCTGCACTTCTTTATCTCTTTTCCCTTTCCTTCCTTTTTTTCTTACCTCGGCACGGTGCACCGCTCGAACTCTTCTTTCGGACTCTTTCGTCTCATGCGCACCGTTCCTACAGCGATTCCTAATTACCCGCGCTCGCTTACGTCTGTCTCTGCTTCACCCTTTATTCTATCTCGGTTTCGAGCCGCAGCTCAGACCGGCATGCATAATGCATTTAAAGATCGCGTGATAACGGCCGATTATGCGGCCGCGCGGGCCTCTTTCCGCGAAAGGAGTCGCGAATTGGGCCCTACCGGACCATGACTCGGCAAGCTACGTGGGCGTGCCCGTGCGAAAGAAAGAAAACGCTGGCATCAGGACTGCATGAATGAAAATGATATTACTTTCTGCGGTACGTTTCTTCTCTCGTGAGTTGCCACTGTCTTTCCCTGAGCATGCCTTCCCTTGCAAGCTTCTAGTCTATATTAAATTGAAGAATCTCGTGTAGATAACATTTTCTGTTTACTACATTCGTTCAATTACGTTTCTATTTGAAAACATTTTATTTTTACTTAAAAGATAATGATAGTAACACTATATTATAACACAATATTCGTAAGAAAGGGACGAATCCATTCCGTCCGTATAATTATGACTGATCACCCACCTACGCTTAAAACAGTCAATGGGTAAGGAAGAGGTTCTTCCAGGGAAACGTCCATTGCATGGTTCAAACGAATAGAGAGAAGACTGGATGGAAGATATTACTTCATAACAGCGTTCGCGATTGCAGACATCATCCGTATACTCCTTCCTTCCTAAACGGTGCTTGTCAAATTACACAGCAATCGCTTTCTAATTCTGAATGAACTGGTAGACGTTCATTCTACTTATATCTTATCTCTAGTTATTCTAAATTAAAATTAAATATTAAGGAACAAAATAGTTTGCAGTTTTTAACAGTTTCTTGAAGTTTCTCAAAGCAGCAGCGTCTATACACGTAAATAAGGGCATTTATAAATATTCAATATAATGCACCAAATTCGATTCATTGTTCGTCAGAATTCGATAACATGACACGTGCATGCAGATATGATGCATTTTACTAGTGAAATTCGTGAACAATCGGTAATGAGGCAACAGCTTATTGTATACATTGTACGTATGTTACTGTTAATTTGTGAAATACGTAACTGGCTATTATATGATATAACTTCCCTAAAATGTTTAGCTGTTTCGCGTGATGATTAGCTGTACATAGATTAACTGTTAGACGCTCGGACGGTAACATATGTATGTATTATTGAACCGGGGCAAAATGGTGGTTGAATAAATGTATTCAGAACCTCGAAATCCTTGAACGAGTCGTTCTTGCGAATTTACGAATTACGCGGAGTGGCGGGTATGGAAATTAGCTCAATCGCACCGGCAGCCTCGGCTCGAATTTCATAAAAGTCTGGGCAAGGCTCTCGCGGTTTGCGTTTTCCTTTGCTCTCTTTCGGTACCGCTTTCCATTCGACGCATTTTTCCCTCAACGCTTTTTGTCACTTTACGGCCGCTGTCGCATTCCATCGACGGTTTCGCTTAAACGAGACCGAACGACGCGATGAAAATTGCTTTTCTCGGGCCACCGCATATGATTACACTGTAAAGAGAATTTGCTATAGCCTTATTCTGATTGTGCCAGATCGTCACATAAATAATTTAACTATTCGGCTTCGAGAGGACGGACGAAGACCATTCATTCAAGACATTAATCATTTATATCTCTCCCTTAATCCTTAAATGACTTATCATTTATCTAATGTCTTTTTAACACTAGAACTACCGGCGATTAACGTATACCTATTTCTATCGAAGGGGTAAAAATGACTAGGTTTTCAAATTAATAAGTCATAAGAAAAGAGATAGCAGTTTTTACGTTTTTATGAGTGAATAATAAACTGATAATGAAAATAATAATAATAATTTAATAACGATAATTTTCAAAATAATTACGCTTTTAATTATTTGCATATTTTAGAAAATGTCATACAAACATTTTAGGAAACAAAATGTACTGAAAATGAATAATGATTATAAGAAATGCCAAACAAGTAATTTTGATTTCCCTCGGTAAATCTTACATTTGATCGAAAGACAATATTTCTATATAATTCACACGATCAGGCGAACGAATAAGTTTGGTAAGTTTGTCTGGAAATCAAAACCGTTTTTCCCGTGAAAATACACAAACGATTAGAATATTTCTATGCCAATTATAAACGTCATTAACGCGATATTCAAGCTTCGACCAGCAGCTCTTGCTTGAAGCATAATAGAGAGAGGTGAACGTATCGCAGGCGAAATTATTCGCCTATTGACATCGATACCCAGTAATTATCAGCATTCATGTTACTCTATCGCGTACGGATGGCAATCAGTGTATTGCTACGAGGCATCTATGCGAAATTAGCACCGACAGTTTCCGGATTTTTTTAGAACCGGCCTTGACGAGATATAGGATTCTATGGCGATAATACATTTTCCGATTTTCCGAACACCCGCTCTTCGTTTCTCTTCTATACGCGCGTTTCATACTTGTTCTTCGTCTCGTCTTTCGCCGTGAATTTTCAACGGGTTGAAAAATCTCGACGCGACCACTGAGCCTTGGAAAATTGAATCTAGCGCCCTGCCAGTGAAATGGAATTCAATTATTAGTAATACAGTCGGGGCACGATTGAAAAAGAATGATAGAGACTGTAAAGCGGCGAGGTTGAGACCAGTAGAGGTAAGGAAAGCGGAATAGTAACCGCGAAAATTCATCGTGTAAAATTAACCGCGGACTTAATTACTGGTTTTACTCTAATTAAGCTCGATAATAAAGTCTGATTTAGAGAAAGGAATAATTCGAGGATTTATTGTCTGCTGATACGAGATCGTTCTTCAGGCTCGCTTACAAAATTTATGTTCAAACTTCATTTCAAAGATGATTATACAATAACAGAAATAATAACTGATATTAGTATAATTTATAATTTGTATTTTGTAATTACGCAGTTGCATATTATAATGTATATCAATGGGAATAATTTGATTATTTTATTAAAACATGCATTATATGATTTTTTGTATTATTGACGAAGAGCGATTGATAAAAGTTACATATTTTTTAATGTTCTTTGATAACATGATAACGCTGCTTAGGAGCATATCTGATTCAATGTTTGCAATATTTGAAAATAAATCATGTTTTACGTAAAATGAAGTTGATATTTAACGGAGTAGTCCCAGTCAGTCGCGACAATGCTTAACGTTGAAAACAAAATGCATTCTGTATAGGTGTGTACATATAATGCTTGTAGCCGATCGTCCTACGCTAAACGAACTTCCGGGTAGCTTGTTCACTTTTGCGCGCGTAAAATCCTCGACCACTTTCGAGGCACCGTTAGAATGTAATCAGTTGTGGTCAATTTTCTTATAGATTCTGTAAAGGAGAGAAAAGAGACAATATTCTTGGGGAAAGGATACTATCCAAAGGGACATAAATTAACACACAGTCTAGCCCACGTGGTATTTTTTATAAAATTAATTTATCTTAGTTACGAATGTTTAACTGTAGAAAAAATATTTTATTTCATATATTATATATTTGCTAATTGATTTTTGACAGATGTGCAGATCCGAGGCACGATCACCGATTTTGATGAAACTTTGCACGTTTGTAATACTATGAAAAATTCATTAACACGTACATTTTTATGTATTCTCATCTCGTTTAAGTACGAAAATCTCCCCTTGATTATTAAGAGTGGATTTTCTATGATAGGTTGAATCTGTTCAAATTTTCAGTAAATAGAAATCTTTTTGGCAGGTTTTAAGGTCGTAGAATTTGTGTCTGGTGCAAAAATAATAAAATTTAAAATTGTTATATAATTTTCTTGCAACTAATTTTTACTGAAAGATCTTACAAAAATGATAATTGTTAATGCTCAATATGTGAAGATGATGTACATTAGACACATTTCAGTGAACCTCATTGCCAGACCATCCCAAACCAGATTCCTCTAATCTTCAACTAATCGCATACAGTAAAATGATATTCTATGAAAGATTATACCTTTTCGTACCCAGTTGAACTTGTACTATGTTGTTTACCGCATAGACCTTATCAAAAAGGATCACAAAAAGCGGAATAACCGTTCATTAAAAAAAAGGGAGCCCGATTCGACCGACTCGAGATCCAGGCCCAACGGCTAACAACACATGCTTGAGCGGTCGGTATTATTATAATAAATGGTTGCGTGTTACTTGTCTGTTGCAGAAAAATTGCTGAACAGCGAGGGCCGCGAGCTGCGACGGGCTCTCTTCTCCCTCAAGCAGATCTTTCAGGTGAGTTTATAATTCGCGATATACTTGCGAGACAGAGTTGGAGAAAGTGTTTAGAAGCGAGACGGCGCGAACTATTGAAGTACAAGAGAAAGAGGAAGAGTATTGGTAGGAGGGAAGGAAAGACGAGTGATAGAAAAAGGGACGAGGATAAAAGAAGAAAGAGGCTGAGGTAGACAGAGGGGCTATTTTTACGCGAAGCTACTCGCTCGACGAGTAAATATTTGCATGGTGGTTCGACCAAGTGCATTTTCTCTTTCCCTTTCTATTCTACCCTCTTCCTGCCTTCTGTTCCTCTGCCGATCTTCTTTTTTATCTTTCCCATCTTAACTGCAAATTCATTGTTTCTGGCTTTATCCTTTATTCCATTTCCATACGATTTTTCAGTGCTGAATATTCAATACTTCCAACGTCGTGCTAAAATTCCCTTACACACAAGTATATTCATGTTTTCGAACGTTATCTCAATATTAAAAAATATTTTACACGTGTAGAGTATTTCAAAACATATTTTCATAGCTCTTTTTCATTTCGGTTATGTCCAAAATAAAATTTCTTGTAAATAACATATTGCAATAAAAATTTTTAACTGATAGTAAAAGATTTAATATGCCAAATACACTAGATTGTATCAATATATTAGGTTGATTCATTAAGAAATCATAAAGACGTTAAAAAAATAAAATACAAAAATTCATGCTGGTTTAATATTAATCAGTATTTTTTTAAATGCTTTCAAAACGAACGTTTAATTAAACAAGAGGATTATTAATTCGTTTAAAACGAACGCATTCAACGGCGGGTATGAGAGGTATCTAAAATCCCCTTTTTTGGGACGATGGCTTATCGTTTCAATTATCAGCCGGCTAGCTATGAAATTAATTACAATGCTGCATCCTCTTTCCTATAGGAAGGCACGGTTTCCTTTTCCCTTCAAACGAAATCTCTGCTACGTCCGGCGAGTTTATCGGATTAAATCGCCACGGCAACGTTCAATTTCGCTTCTTAATCTGCAGCTAATCTGCTCTTTCACGTATTCGCAAGTACGCAAGCTACGTTCTAAAGAAACGGAGAACTCGAGAATAGCTGCGCGCTGGATGAAGAGCTTGATCAAAACTTGTTGAATTTCCTATTATGTTCATTTTTTGTTGCGCGAAACGGTATATCAAAGACCATTTAGGTATAAAAGATGTACGGTTAGCTTGTTGTCAGATAAATCTAATATTGAATTACAGCTTGTTAATTTTGTCATTTTTCATGCATTGGTAGTTTCCACTCTCATCTATGGTTAATTGTACGATAGGATCTATAATAATTTTGAACGTTTCGTTGAACTTCGTTTTGGACACTTTCCCTTTGCTGAAAGAAAAGTAAAATAGAATTGATCGACGATAAAATCATATAAAACACATAAAAAGCAAATTCATTTTTTTCGTATAATGATGCATCGTGTATCATAATCGAATAATGAAAATACTTTAAACATTACTTTAAATAATGGAGAGAGGGTCTCATTTTAGAAGCCCTGAACCGCCGATTGAGGGTTGGGTGTTTCGTGTCGAATAAATTAGATGATTATTAATATATATAATGGATATATTTACAGTTCTATATATGCAATTAATATATGTATATTTATAATGCACTTAATTCTACATATTTTATAATCTTAAGTCACCCGTACGACGTTGCTTACCATGAAGTTTGATTTGCACAGGAGGACAAGGACCTGGTACACGAGTTTGTACAGAATGACGGGCTTGCCTGCCTCATCAAGGTTGGCAGCGAAGCCGACCAGAATTACCAAAATTACATACTTCGCGGTGAGTATCTATCCTGACAATTCACCGATAGACCTGCTACGTGGTTTCATCTCGTGCATAGCGTTGTTTAGCCACCTAAATGCCGTGTGTATCGTTAGGGCTATATTTTTCGCGGGATCACGAGTTTATGACCGCGCTCGAGAATATTTACGAGGCATAAAAGGAAATGCCTTACAAGTTGTTCGAAGCCCGCCGCCACGTTACCTTTAATCAACCCGAAACTCTTATATGTATAGTTGGGCATATCTATGATTGTTTTTACAAATAAACGTGTTATATAGTACATGATTTATCATAATCTTTTATATTAATATCTTACAATAAGATAGTCGTGTCTATACAAAATTTGAAAATCTCAATTCATTTTAAGTTATGATTGCAAGATTAAGCTATCTCATGTTTGACATTGTTACATATTATTTGAATAAACCCGTATTCAGAATGGTAAGCACTCGGGGCGCGGTCGAGTCTTGAGATTTCTCGTTAAACACGCTGGGCTTCATCATACATCTGCGACCGGCTTTCATAAGCAACGATAAGATAATACTCGGCTTAATGCAACTAGTTAACATCTAGCGAGCTAACATCAACCATTCCATGAAAATTAGGCGAGGCAGTTGTCTTCTTCCCATATTTTAAAATATTATAAGCAGTTTCTGGTAACCAAATATAATGAATATACTAATATAGAAATTTCTGAATTCCCAAATTTATCTGCATCAAAAATTATCCAGCTAGTTTCATTGTTAAAATACTATAGCCAGTTTAAATTAGGTTTATTATTTGTGGACATCCTGTGTTAAAGAAGGGTCAACTCAAGCAAAAGAATTGTACTATATCTATGCCGGTAATCGCTCTGTATTTTGAATGCACAATTCTATTTTAATGCACACTCTTTATATAAAGTATATAAGGGTACAAGATTTGGGGATTTTCCAATATCTTATCTACTTCCACGAATGGCTTAAAAGGGAATTAAGGGGCTTTACAAAGAATCTAGTGGATCATAAGAAACGTATGGCAAATAGAGCTCGCGGCGAATGATAAGCAGAAGGTTCGGTCGACAATCAACCGCGTGCGCGTTTCGTTCAATGATCCACGCCCCGTTAACGTCAAGCTGTTTACAAAAGCGAGCGAGCGCAGGTTCGCGGATCCGGCCGCGAAACCGCGATGCATACCGGATTATGAATGCAGCCTTTGATCGCGCGGTTTCGAGTGGTTCGCTGTCGCTCGAGTGCTTCGTAAACCTCCGCTCCGGTCGAACAACGCCACGAGAAGACCAATTCTGCTTTGGCTCGGAGCAGGAGCGGGAGATCGTGTGCAACCCTCCTCGCTCTTTTGCCGGCTCCTCGCTTCACCGATAACGAACCAGAGCGGAGTCGCCTCTCGTCTTCGATCTAGCCGCGCGGGACCCGGAGTGTCTCCCGGGAATACTCGGGCTGAAGAAGGACGGACCTTCCAGCGGCAGAACCAAATTCCTGCTCCCCAGAGATACTGTTTGCACGGGAGGGATGACTCTTCTTTGTAAGCTATCTTTTTTCTCCCGTTTTTCGAGATACTTCAACCTGACGGTGAAATCGGTATTCGATAATTAATTGGTGCGTTGAAAGTTTGTAATGATGTAGGTTGATGTAAATCTGCTTTCTGATAGAAAGGATGAGTTACGTAACTGGATTATAAAATCGCGAACGGATTGTATATTTATTACGATGGTGCATACGAAATGTTATTTTATATCATATTTAACTTCGATAATTTAATCATTTTATGTTTGTAATATTGAAATTTATAATTTTTTAAGTGAAGAGATAATGCAATGTATTTATACGTATTGCATTATACATTTGTTTTCGCTGCGCAAAACGAACTAGTTTCACGAGGGAACAAAAATCGCGACTCTTGGTATAAAACACCTGTTCGGACCAGTTGGAAATTTCGAAAGTTAGCTGGGTTGTCGTGCGCGATTAAGGGTGACATTGTAAGGGGAGACGGGCTGGCAGCATGCGAACAACGCTTTTATGACGAACTTGACACCAAAAGTAACAGCCTCCGAAAAACTTGGCTTGTTTTGAGTTATGTCATCCAAGCCGTGCCAAGATCATTTTTGATTTCTGAAAAACGTGCTGAGTCCTCTGACGTGGTAATTCGTAGTAGTAAATCGTCTCGAGTCAGTTAAGACACTACAATGTGTCTTGCCATTCTCTTGCCATTTCTAAATGAAATGTAGCGTATAATTTTAACTCTATAGAAAAGAAGAATGAATTGAAAAATTATTCAAGAGCAGTGCATACAGTGACAGATCTAAACATAGGAGAGTGTGTTTAACTTGATGAATTATCATGCTTTGGGTTTTAAAGAAATTTTATACCAGAAAGATTGTTCTGACTAAAATAAGGAGCAGAGAGTTTTTAAACTAAACATTAAAACCTTGAATTCTGCCTTGATTATTATTTGAGAAATAAACATGTAGAATCACATGACTTAAACTCATATTTTCTTAATTTTTACTCATATGTCAAAAATGTAACGACGAATGTTAGAAAAGTTATCTGACTACCCTGGGCACGTAATGTGGATCAAGAGAAAATCAGATTTGTTCTTTAGTTCGTCTTCAAAATTCCGAACCCGCCATGTAATACGTAACATTCACCTACTTCCTCGTCGGAGAGGAACAGATTTTATCGATCCCATCCCTTATCTGATTCGAGTGAACCGGGAGAAGATTCGTGCGTTCGCTACTGGAGAAACCGAGTTTCCGGCACGCAGACGAGCGGATTATGACTCTAAATCACCGAGGGAAACGTTTTCTGTGCCGTTGGACGCAATGTCGTCGGAGTTTCCACCTATTTTTTCTTTCTCTTTTTACCCATTCCTTCTGCTACTCCGCTTGCCTTTTTGCGTTTTCCTTTTTTTCCTCTCTCGTTACCCCTCCTCACCGGCCCTTTTTTCTTCCGATTTTGTTTTATTTTGTTTTCGTCGTCGAGGAAAGAGAGGAAAAAATGTAACACGAGGGTGCTTTGCGCTGCTACGTACCTACGCGTCGCGAGCCTGTCAGTAGATTTTTCGCGCGGAAAATTATGGCCGCTGTTTCTTCGACGCGCGTTCACGAAAATTGTGTAACCTACGCGAGTAACTAGCACCCTCATGCGCGTTTTAAATAATCCTGGCGGAAATTCATATTGCTGGAGAGCGTTTACCGCGAAAAAAATATTAAACGTAATATTAAAAACCAAATACAATTTTTTTAGTATAACTACAACTAATGAATTAGTACAATTTTGTAGTTGTAACTGGAAGAGTCCTGATGTTAGTTTGTTTAAAAATTGATCTCGTACAGAACTAAGAAACCAATTTCATTCCTTGACATTTTGCAGTGTAACACGTAAGCTAAGATAAAAGAAAAAGGCCTTTCTCAGGACTTGGGTTGGTGATTACAATATTGTGAGGGAGAAGGAGGAACGAAGTCGATAGCCGATGATTACGCGTGCGATCTACACTACCACGTACGCGGCTCTAATTAGATTTCGCGGCGTAACTTATGGTCAGTGCAATGATAACGGTCCGGCTAATGCCCGCAACCGTGCCACGCTTAAATCGCTTTACAATTATTGTCATTACCGGCGCGATTGCGCCGATGAACCGACATGGCGTTACGATTGCGACGTCGATCGCTGCTTGAAATGTGACGTTGACCAACTGCCAGTGTTTCTCAAATCACATAATTAAGGATAAAGCTTAATTTGAGAGATGTGGCTTACAAATAATGTTCAATATACCAACTGATTTCCTAGATACTAGGGATGCCTATAAACGCTCATTATAGATCGAGCTTTTATCTCTTTAACCCCTGGTCTGGTCCGGTCCCATTAGCTTAGCATTTATTTTTTCTGTCCCATCGCGCAGCGTACGATATTCGAACAAATTGGATTAAAAGCGGCGACGCGTGTGCATATACACGAGTACATAAATCCTGGTAACAGGAAGACAGTCGGGAAATAACGCGGCACCGTGCAAATTGCTAAATTTACGCGGTTGTGTTGTTATGTTAAATCATCATGGATTGTGAGCTGTTACTGTTAAGCGGGTCACGTTCTGATGTAATGTTTACTATTAGCATAATTACCGCATTACTATGCTACTTTTTTTATTGAATCGAACTGCAATTAGAGACAACAGTGCTGAGTAACTGNTTGAAATAATGTCTGGATACTGACTGGACATCTTATATGATTATGGTTGCATATTATATTATATTGTGTTGAGAATGATAACTGTTTTGGAATCATCGTCATTTTTTAAGACATTTAGAAATGTCCAAATAGTTATGAACGAAGTGTTCTTTCTGGAATTGTGTTGGAAGAAGGGCAGTCTTTATGGCGTACGTACGAACTTTGTCTCGGGACGCGCGGTTCTAAACAGCAGTCAACCGGCGCAGTGTGGTGCTCCGAACTCCGAACTTGCTGATGTTTAATTTAACAGTCGCCCTACCCGAAACTTTCACCCGAACGAATTTCACGAGCTGCTTTTCATGCCATCGCGTACTCCGTTACAAAAGCGAACAAATCTAAATTTAATATTGTTGCCAGGCTATGAAAAAGAGGGAAAACATCAAACTGGCAAACGAGAAATTGAAATTTCATCACATTTTCCGGTACAGGAATGTATAACAGCATGTAGGGAACATGTAGGAAAAAGATGTTGCCCTTTATTCATTTAGAAAATGTTATTCTTCATTGATGTAAAAAAGAGAAATTGTTTTAATACGTCACAGAGATATTACATGATTTTGACAAATAATGAAATGAATAATAACGCAGCGTTAAGCATTTCTCCTCTCCACAAGCTGTTCCTTTGCTGAAATTTTTTTTGCTCTTTGACATTTGTCGAATCAGCCTGTGGAGATTCGTTTGACGAAGAGTCGGTTCGTCGGACTTAATCTTATTCGGGCGATAATTATCTGGTCGAGAAAGGTGTTCGACCAAGTAGAATAAATCGCGGATTGGAGCGACGTGGCACGGCGCAGAATCGATTAAAGGGAAATTTCCGGGTGGCCGATCTTTCCACGGAGAAAAAAGTTCCATTCGATAGACACAATAGTTCCATTACTTACCCGACAGTTCTGTAACGCGTTTTCGCTGATTTAACCCATTTGCATGGAAACCGGGCTGTACATGCATACGGAATATCTTCTGTAATGGTAAATGCGTGCCTATTTGAACCTCGCCAGATTAGACTTCGAATATCAAATCCAACTTTCGTCGCAGTTTCCTATTTACCTAAGCACGTTTTCAATTTCTATACAATTTTTATTGTAAATCCCCTGAGTTTAGTGGAAGTTATGGTCAATTACATGGAATTCATTTATTGTATTTCATTAAATTTAATTTTCCTATGACCTAATCCTCATTGCAAATTTATCATGTTTTGTATTAGACGTGGTATTAAAATAGCCGAATGATTATAAGATAAATATTCAGTTATCCATACGTAGGTGTCATACGTTTCTCATAAACCCGTTATGGATAAAAATTAGAATAACCATTACCTCTCTCGCGAACGGAAATATATATATATTCATTTCCTTTTAGCCGTACAGTACATGAAACGTCGATATCTAATACGATACGTACTGACATAAATATCTGCGCAAAAATCGAATGCAGTATTTTATGGAAACATCGCCCTTCGAATCGGATATACACACACATATCCAACCATCGCTACCCGACAACCAACGGAATAACGACGTCCCGATTCCGCTTGCAAAAACACTGCGAGTTTGTAAACCTATCAGACTTTTTTCACCTTTTTTCACCGAATGGTAAATGAAATAACTCTTGCTCATCATTTATTACAACCATAACTAAAAAAAATGTCTTGTCATTAGATATA
>NW_017137498.1:478250-482863 GCF_001652005.2 Ceratina calcarata | reverse complement strand
AATACTCAAAGTAAATATAATATTAAATATTGAGATGCAATACTAAAATCCAATAAATCACAGGTGTTGTAAAGTTCGTTCTTATCATTACATTTTTTTTATCAAATTGTTATATCATTAAATTATTTCACTAAATCATCTCATAAGAATGGGTATATATGAAGTAGAACGTGCTTGACGCTAATTGCTTGTAGACCGCGGGCTTCAACAACGATCTTAAGTCAACCAGGGCTTAGTTTCATTGTTGTTCGGTTTCAGTAGTAGCCTGCATTTCGGAGATCCGTAGCTCCAATATCGTCTACATTGAAAAATACGAGCGCGCCACTGCAAAGTTCACGGATCTCACAACTTCAAATATAGTTGCTGCTCTATCGCAGCCATTGCTGCACGAACGTAGATATTTGTTGAGGTTGCCGAACTTACCTAATACAGAATTTCGAGTATTGATCCTCTTTTGTAACTGCAGACCTTTTATTTCCCATCGCTTTTGGGAAAAAAGTTAATTTCTTCTCGTACCAAGTGTTATCACTATTTCTTAAAGAGTTATAGTAGTCACATGGCTTCTCGAGATTTGGCTGGGAAAATTCTCATATTTTTTTGTTTCTTTATCACAATCTTATTTATTTAGCGATTTAGATTTAACTTTCGTCTTTCCAAACGAGGAAACTTTAATCTAGGACGTTCTGGTCATGGCTAAATGAGATTATGCAGTATATTTAATAATATAAGTGTCACAGAGTAAAGCAAAATGCAAAATTATTTAACTAGTTTCATGTCAAAGGAAAGTTGTTCTGAATAAAATGAGGATCAGAGCGGTCTAGAACATCGTTATGTAGTAAATTACTTGGCTCATCATTGACCGCTTTTATAAATTTTAATAAGGATAACACGTTTTCACATCTCCTATTCTGTTTATATTTTCATTCCAATTTATACATAGTTCATAGTTGATTTTCCAAGAAACAGTTAATATTCCTTTAAATTAAATGTCTATCTCTATAATTTTTATCGCACAATTAGTTTAAATGTTTCATTTCGAAAAAAAGTTACAGTTCCATTAAGATAAATCAATTTCCGCTATCTGGATAACTGTAAAGGGAGAACGATAACGGGAGCGAGATCGACGAAGAAGTTGCGATCACGTAACCGGCTCGTGAAAGCTAGTTTGTCGCCGATAAGGGTTGTTTGCCGTGACTACCCGCGGTTCAAGCCCACTTGTGCACACTTCCGAACGGATTAAGCCAGTGCAACACGCGTGGCCCCGATAATTAATTGTCGTGTAGCAATGTATCGGGCTCAATTATCATTACACACTTGCGTCGAATAAATTATAACTTTTAACACCGCGCAACGCTGTGCGAGTTGACAATTTGTTCGTCTGCTAGTTGTTATTACCTAATTTTCAAACATCGGATTTTCGGTTCTCCTCTTCACGACCAGCGACAAAATTCGATAATCGGGCGAATTTTGTAAATGTTCGTTCTTTGAAGTAATGGATTCGTATAAACGAGACCGTGCTAGCTACGTGAGGTCTCTTTGTCTGCAGGATTTCTTCGAGTTCCGTTTGGATTTGCTGGTTTAGCTTCAGAAACGTAGTGAGAGAAATTGTAGGAGTAGGAGGCAATCTAAAGGTGGATGTTCACTTGTAACATATCTCTGTTGTATGCATAGTCATTTATAAGAACGAGGGACATGCCCTAATGGTAGACAGTTCCTCTTGTGACTACAATAAATACACCTCTGAAGTTAACTGTGGCTTCCTACATTTTTATGCCTTCTTTATTAAAGTTGGCAGAAAAATGCCAGGGTGCTTTCCCATCGTCTGGAGAATTGTCAGACCAATTCTCGATCTTCAGAGAAAGTGTGCATTTCCTACGTCTCGTACCCATCCAGGTCAATCTATGAACTTTATACTTGTAGTAATAGTAGAGAGTTTGTAGGCGACTTCGGTGCGCACAGAACCTAGGGAATCCGCACTTAACCCCCTCCCCACCGCCCCCTCCCGGTGAAGAATTTTTCTGGCACTACTGTACGTCGTTTCCGACCATTGTACGTGAAAGATAAATGGTGCAAGTTCTCTAGGCAGAGTGTAGAAAAAAAAAAGAGAACCATTCATTGGCTCTTTTAAAATTTTGACAATAAGTTTTTGTAAGAATTGAATCCGGAACTATTCTGAAAAACGGTACGTGCCTTAGAGAAATAACTCATTAATTTATTCCATAGATACGAAGACTGCCTCTTCACCGATTTTAATAAAACGAAAACATATATCGGGCGGGTAAAATATTGAATGACTTTTTCTTTTGCAAAAATTAGCAACCGTCTTCAGTTCGCAACGCATGGTCAATAGAAGATTCTTGTATATATTCGTCCCGTGACAATGTATGCAACGTACACTATAACACACAATCGTCGTCGTTATCGGGTGAAACATAGCGTGGCTGCCGACATTCTAGCGTATACATATAATGGATGGCCCTGTAAATAACATGGACTGCCTCCTCTAGGTCACTCCGTAATTTTATGGGGCCGAAGGTTTCTCTGTGCCACCCCGCCTTATGTTTAAGTGATGCACACGTAGCCATGGACGTGTATGTGCGAGACAAAATTTATTTTGGCCAATATTCTGTAAACTGAAATCGACCGTCAGTTTTTTCAAAGGAAAGAGCTGTTCGAAATCATCAGATACTTTTGTTTCATCGAGCAATCTTTTTACAAGTTGATGCCGTAAATGAATATTTTTTCATTGATTTCATTATAATTTGAGCTGTCGGACTTTTTAAGGTTTCCCTTAAACTTGTATAAGCGGATTCGGATACGCTTCGAAGAAAATCTCATGGTAAACGACGACCGCAAAATTCAGCTCCACGAATCAAGCGTAAAATCAATTTCGCGGACAACATGCGAGATGAGGCGCAGCGTCAGGTCGTGTCGAGTGGCGAACAGAAAAAATGACCAAAGCCGATCTGGACCGGTTGGAGATTGATGGATTTTATTTCCGGTCGCCGCGAGCATCGTCAGAGGACGCGACAAAGTTTCTCATTGAGTATTTGCGGCACTGTCAACGCGACGACGGATTTTACCTGCGCTTTCACCGGAAATAGAGTTAGAAAAAACGCTAGTAGGCGAATTTTGTTTGCCCATAAGGCACAGCCTAACGGCAAGAATATGATTCATGCGGAATCGATGAATTCGGAAGAGCTACGTGGCTAGTGTCAGAAAATATTACAACGTGCCGTTGTTTTGGAGTTACCACACATTGGTGCAACCCTTTTGTTTCATTC
Organism: Ceratina calcarata; assembly: GCF_001652005.2. NCBI lineage: Eukaryota > Metazoa > Arthropoda > Insecta > Hymenoptera > Apidae > Ceratina > Ceratina calcarata. Next base: position 479,579 of record NW_017137498.1, on the reverse strand, counting down.
ATGAACTTTCCGATTGTTCGAGGGAAAAATGATTTGAGAGGAAATATGTGATCTGGCTCGAGGAACGGCGAATACGCTGGAAGTTTGTTTATGGAATTGTTTCGTTGAATATGGATTCAGCCGCAGTGCCGGAACGAGAGAATTGCTTTTTACATTTCGCCACGATTTCGTGTTGTTTGTTTGATGGTCTCTTTCTCTTTTTGAAGCGAATCTATTTTGAGTATTCCATTTGACGTCGTAACAGTGAATAGGAAATGGAAGTTATTAATTAAATTTTCCTATTGATCTATAAGATAATAATATTCAGGGTGTCCTAGAATGCATGGCTTTTCTCTGAGGGTGCGAGGCAGAGTAAATTTTTTTGGTAAACAGCAAATTCGTAACTGTTTCAATACAATCATTGTATCTACTGTACATTCATTTATTTCGGATTCCTCTGAATATACAAAAATTTGCATTTCGAATGAAAGGGGTGATGACTCGCGATCTTAAATACCTACTTACAGGATTGACCATTTGGCCTCACGGGTTGTGAAATAAAAGTACCAAAATTTATCTTCTTTCATTTATTAATCAGAATTTAGTTATTTTTACAATACATTACTGTACTATCGTTCAAAGAGCCACGTCGTCTGTACGGGCTGTTACAACGCATGATTCAAGTGATTCTTACAATGTAGACGTATACAGACGTGAACATGATGTTTCAAAATTAAATAACAACGTGTTCACATAATTACTCGTTAAATTAAGATTTTCGAAATTCTCAGTATGCAATACCTATAAGTACCTTCGAGCACGCGCGTTGGCGCACGTTGCAAGCAACTGAAGCGCAAGGTGCAGCGCACGGTATTCTCAACAGTTTCCACCGTGCGCCATACATAATGGAGGTTAGCCGCAGGATGGTAAATCACGGGACGCCATGCGGGCGTAGTTATATCGTGCGTGCGTGATGGAAGATTAGTACACGGCATTGTGCGAGCAGCGTGGAGGCGCGCGATGATTTATCGCCTACGAAAAGCCTTGCGCGCAATGGTGTCTCCGTGCGCCGCCGATCACCGAAATGGATCTTCGATGACAATCCCGCGGCGAATCGATGTCCGCTGCGTTTTCTGTCTCATTCCGGTTCCCGTGTACCTCGTGAGAATCTCCTCCAAGTTTTAATTGGTTAATCAATCAATGGGAAATACGTCTACGTAGAAGATCTCTCAAAATCGCGCGCACAATGTGCGAGCGAAGAGTCTCAGGGAGTCATAGTTACTCTTTAGTCTATACGAACTGCGCCCGTAGTAAAATTCCTTTGGCTGACACGAGAACCTTGCGATTAAC
>NW_017137498.1:466689-477055 GCF_001652005.2 Ceratina calcarata | reverse complement strand
TTTTTAGTATTTAGCATCTAAACAACGCTATAGGAGTTTAACTTTCATTAATATTTGTAGGTACATTTCTTGTGACCCAAAGAAGTTATACCACAAAACCATTACATTCCATCAAAACCCTCCAGTCAGAATCTAGTTGAAACGCTTTTGCCTTACCACAAATTCCATGAAAGTTATTCTGAACCGACCACGGTTCCTTCCGAAGGGAAGCAAACAATCCTCCGCTTCCTCGACAGTAGCGAGCGAACCAATTAAGAGTGCGTTCCATTTCTGTTTCCTAACAGCTCTCGGCCAGGTGATGCTCTACGTGGACGGTATGAACGGAGTGATGGAGCATGGTCAGACGGTTCAGTGGTTGTACACGTTGATAGCCAGCCGGTTCCGGTTAGTGGTGAAGACCGCGTTGAAACTGTTGCTGGTATTCGTCGAGTACGTCGAGACGAACAGCCTGCTGTTGGTCAGAGCCGTCAGATCGGTCGATACGTCTAGGGGCATGATCCCTTGGACGAACGTGATGAAGCTCCTCAAGGATTACGATGCTGCTGACACCGAGCTGCTGATCTATGCGACGACGTTGGTCAACAAGTGTTTGAACGGTATACCCGACCAAGACACTTATTACGATCAAGTGGACTGTCTCGAGGAGCAGGGCATGGAGGGCATCATACAGAGGTACATGTCTAAGCAGGGTACCGATCTAGACCTGCTGAGGCAGTTTCAAATCTACGAGGCCGTGCTGCATCATGAGGATGGAAACGACAGGGGTTCGCCCATTCGCCAGCTGGACGATAACATCAGGTTGGTATCGATTTGGGGAACTTGTGTCGCTTCGTTTGTCCATCGCGTCCTCCCTTTACCAAGTTTGTTGATCTTTCCGTGTTACACGTAGCGGATGTTTGGTGGAGGAATTTGTTAGGATCCGCGAAGGGAGTTCGGATGAAATTAATTTTCGATGGAATTTTAAGTTAGTCTTGTTTCGGTCACGAATATTGCATAACTTTTTGATAATCGTTTATTCTGGAGAATTTACGATCAATTTGATGCGAATGATTTTCAAAGTGAATTAGAAGTAAACTCGCGCGAGGGGAACGGAAATCAGTCATAGTATCGCTAGTGGTATATGTACAGGATTATTCAGGCACGGCCGCTTCGGCGAGCGCGTGTTTGGACTACTGTCAACAATCGGACGCGTTCCTATGGAATTGATGGTCATTATTCTCACATTAATTCAATCTGTTAATACGTTTAATAAAATTAACAATAATTAATAAAGTTAAGATGACTAATAAGAACGAACTATAAATTTTAATCGATAAGAGCTAGTAGTACAAATCAACGATTGTGTGAGCACACAGTAAATACAGATCTTACCACCTATTTCATCAAAATTTTGTTAGTGTTAGGATAGTGTTTGGATACAATTATTATTATAAGTGGTACTTTTCTCGTAGGAAGACGCTGCGCAACCGGAAGTCCTTGCTGGATTCCCACGAACGACGAAAATCCCGACGACATTCGACGGGCACGTCTCCGTTGTCGATGTCCTTGAACGCGCGGCTAAGTCCGCGGCTCAACCACTCGTTGGGTCTGAGCTCCCTGAGCAACACGCTGAACTCAAGCTTGCCCGACGACGACGATGAGTCCAGCAGTTCCCAGAGTTCGCAAGGCCATCTCGGAGATGTTCAGCTCAACGGCAGTTACAAGGAGAACAAAGGTATCGTACCTCTTCCATGATCAATCTTCCTGAATAATTTACGTTATCTTTGTGAATGACTTATATTGTGTTCTCATTAGTTTATTGATGATATTCACTCATTTATCGCCGACTTTATACAACTTGCATTCATTCTATCTTTGTTATACAAATTCTCATATAAGTGAGATTACGGTTTATTACAAAATGTTTCATGTGTGAGATTCAACATTGATTTTTTAGACGATATTCTATGTAATATCAATTTCATTTTTTGTATGGTTGTTGGCTAGCCAGATGTATACGGTACAGTTTTCTTAGTTTTCCTTTCCCTCCATGAGACAGGTACTCACTTTTGTTCAGCATGTATGTAGATGCGCGTGCATTGATGGGGTGTGTGTATTGTAAACGTACATCGCAAATACGCTCGTTAACGATTCGACCGCCGCGATGAATACGAACTTCATCGCCCACGAGCGACGATTTCCGCGTTAACGTATCGTCCCTCTCCCGGGAGCGAGACCTTGCGGTTTTCAGTTCCCTCGTGCGTTTCGTTGCGGATGCAGTAGCAGAATAGAACTTGGGCGGTTAGAGAAAAGCATTCTATCCGAAAGAGGTTGTGATTGACCACGTTTATTCTGTCGGTTTGGATTTAGTATCCTCAATGGTATTTTTTTTTTCATTTTTGATCATACCTCGTTTATTTTCTCTTTTAGTTTAAAACAAATTTTGCAACAATAAATCATATCTAGAATATTGATCCTTATTCTTTCGTAAAATCTGATAATATTAAATCGAATTTATAGTACTTTAACGATCTCAGAGAATCATAAATTCATGATTAAATTTCTGTACATATACGAAAGATTGAAAATAAAATTCATGTCAAATATCGAATTTCTATCAAGTTCCGTACATTTTTTTCTCATTGGAATATAATCGACAAAGTACAGTACTAACGCGAACGAAATAATTGATACATAGAAGTGAATGCTTGCGAAGTAACAGTACGCATGACGAGCGGAATTTATCGTGACTGTCGTCAGGGGGGACGTTTCCGATCCGTATCGCTATCGATAAATCAAAACGAAAGCGTCGCGTTGTGTCGTGTCGCGATCCGCGATGCCGAGAGCGATCGCGCGGGATAAGCGGTGACCGGTAAATAGTAAATTATAGTTCGGCGTGGAAAATGATCGCCGTCGCGCATGTATCTACACGTGGATGGTTTATGCGTGTGTATGTTTATGTATTGGCGCGGTGAACGGGCCAGGAAAGAAGTGATTTATCGCGGCTTTCAGTGGACGTTGGCGTGACACCGGCGTTAAGACGTCGAAGGGAACGAGCCGAGAGGCAGAGGAGCTTTATCAGGGAGCAGCAAGAGGCCACAGCGAATATGCGAGCATCAGTCGTACCCTCGGACGACCAAGAAAGTTAGTAAACGATTATTCTTATAATCTATGTTACGCTACGTCTTTGTCTATCATTGTTTTCGTACAGGACTAAGAAATCATTGAATCTAGAAAAAAAAAATGTACTTTCGAGATCGATACTTGACCTTCATGTCTCTTAAACTATTAGCGTAAAGAAGAATTTATTCACGTCAAGATATTTCTCCTTTTGATCCATTCAATTATCATCCGAACAAGTTTCTGTGGTCCTTCTATGCTTACTGAATAATCGGACTGTACCACTTTAGCTTGAACACCCTATATAATATACTTAAGTTAGTATAGGAAGGTATTACATACATATGTATAAGGTCAGGTCAGGGTTATAAAGCTCAATATTGGCAGGAAGTAATCCATATAAGCAATTTATGGGAGACACGCTGCTGAGCGTCTCTTTAATCACTGCGCATTGATCAATGTTACAGCGATTGATTGGATATATGATAGAAAGAAAAAATCAATTGGAAAAAAAGAAAGAATGCTAACAATGTTAGTTACCTAAACACGTTATGTCAGTTAATCAAAAAGTAGGAACGTATCACATGACGTAGAAAGCTGTTCATTTCATCGTCTTTCTATGCCAATCTCTTTTGTATCACTTCACAGTATGTATTTGTCGAAACCTGTGTTCCGAACCGTGTAACTTCGCTTGGCTCTCAAAGATGTTTGTGTACCGTTTGCATAGTTTGTTTGAAGTTTCTCTCGGCAGTAGTTCCTCGGGTTGGCCAGTTCGAGTATCAGTTTCTGTTTGCATTTTTAAGGCATCTCCGTCGAACGCGCATTTTCAACTCTCCGTCCCGTATTTGCCTGATTCCGGAATGCTTTGTTTTCCTTCCTTCTCGTTCCTTTAAGGGCGTGATCCTCTAGAAATTCGAATCGTAGTTTAAATCTCGTCTTGCCGAGAGGCGAATAAAAATCTTTGAGGATTTATTGGTAACAGGAAACGGAGTATAAAAAGTTTCAAGCGAAGAGCAAATGTCAATTCTCGTAGGACAATTGTCGCATTTTTTCTGATTGATCGCTGTAATACTGATAAAGATATAATGATAGTGATTGGAGTAATTCAGTTAATAATGTGCGTGAAGGTCCCTACGCGTCGAACGGGCTGCGTTACACGAACGGAACCACGTATGAGAGAAACGCGGACTCGCCGTTGAATAAGTTGTCCAGGACGAACAGTAGGAAAGACTTGACGCCGCTGATGAATGCTGCGAACAAGCTCGACTCCGAGGAGAAGAAACCGTGGTACGGGAAGAGCCCGGACGAGGGTGTCGAGTGCGACGAGGGTAATCACACTGACGAGGATGAGGATCGTCGAGTGGTTCTACAACTCAAGAGGGAAGGAACCGTCAAGGATCTCACACAAAAGCTGGCCGCTCAAAATCTTATACCGAGCAGCCCAGTCGAGGAGAAGGTTTCCAGGTAATTTGACCGTACGACGAGAAAGATTAAGCCGGTCGCGTTAAGGAAACACGTTTCGTGTTCTCGTGTCAACCAGAATCGTTCAATTTATTTCTTTTCTTCTAAAAGTTAGTGTTGTATTACGTGTTCATCTTCTAATAGACTCTGTGTGCTTCTCTTAATGAAATAGTAGCAATGCTTGAAAGGTAATTTAATATTGAATGTAGAATTACAATTTTATTTAGTAAATTTTTCAATTTTTCTGTACTAAAATGAAATCTTGTATATACTTTTTGAAAATCAACAACTCACTATTTCTATATCGAAGTTTACTCGTAAAAGATAACATGTATGTCATAATTTGTGTAAATTAATTTTATGAAACGTTATCTTAAAAACAATTAGTACAAAATTAAATTTCGAACTATTATTGCAAAATCCAATACTAAGAGAGTTCCTTCTTCGGTGTTCAGGATAGGTGATATGAGTGGTCTGATCTCGAAGGCGAAGGAGGGTCTCGCAAAGTCGAAGTCAAAGGCGGACGTGGTAAAGTCTCCTACGGGGGACAATCTGCCGAAGATACAGGAGGTAAAGAAATCCGAGAATGAATTGCACTGGGAAGAATTGGTGAAGAAACTGAAACGACCGCTCGCCCTCTGCGACCTCGACTTCACCGATCTGAATTCCGACGACGAGGTCGACGTTCTCGGCCCGGTGAACGTGACCAACGGGGTGCCACCGCCCCCGCCGCCGATGGTTCCGACAGCCGGTGGCGCCCGTGCACCGCCGCCTCCACCTTTGGGCGCCAGGTTGCCCCCGCCCGTTCCTCAGGCACCGCCACCGTTGTTCGGTGTGAACCTAAAATCGCCGAGGTCATCGACAGCGAACGATGCCGGCAACACGCCAAAGAGTCCACCGCCGACCTTCACCAAGAAGAGCAAGAAAACGGTGAAGCTGTTCTGGAAGGAGGTCAGGGATGATCCGATCATACTGTCGAGGCTGGACAAAAACAAGATGATCTGGGACGAGCTATCCCCGGTACCTGTTGACACACAGAAGCTCGAGCACTTGTTCGAGAGCCGCGCCAAGGATCTCATCACGAAGGTGAGCAACACTTTCATTCTTTTTCGAGCTTCTCGTCTATCGCTCTTTCCTGGGAGAGCTTGTTTCCTTTTTGGTTACCGGCGAGAGGTTTGCTGGGAGGTTTTTGCTATGGGGGAAGTATCTTGTTTCTTTCTTCGTGTCCTTGATACGTAGCTATTACTTGTGCCCGGTATAGGAACATCTGTGTAACGTCTCGTGAACTCTTCATATGTAAGAGGGATTATATTTTGAAAATGTAATATATAGTTTTGGGACAGGTATGTAGAAAAGGGAGGATACTTGTTCTAGTTACATTTAACAATATTTTCTTAACATTTTTTTTTAATGAAAATAAAATACCGAATTATTTTTTATATATATAAATTATTTATTAATAAACGAGATATTAACACAAAACTTCAATGATATTAAATACCAGCAATTTTCTAATTTAATCTAATCTTGCGATCGATTTTGCAATCATTCGTATCATAAAAATACCATCATGAAACGAAAAATCGCATAGCGTTGAGGAAGACACAGAATCTTCCAACAACCCAATACGAACAAAAAAAAGAAATGAATTTCCATCGAGCTTCAGAACTTCGTCAGTTTTCTCGATATATCGTCCATGGTTTATTTTCCATATTCTAGTCGATGAAAAACCATCTCGGCATAGTTTTCGGGTTTGCTGACTTTAGTTAAATTTCATCACGCATCGCACCACCCGCTACCGCAGGAAATGCAATTACTGCGAAGGAATCCGGCGTTATAAAAACGCGATGTCATTCCGGTATCCCACATATTCTGTTGCTGCCTGATTTATACGTTCAGCCGCGTACATCAACGACGTAAGTCATCCCTTGACGGTCGATTTCTCTGATGCACGCGAAGAACGAACGTGTCTATAGTTCCACCTGCCCCTTTACGCTTGTCTCTATCCGTGAGAAGCTTTTCATCGCAAAGAAATTCCGCCGCCAGCTTATCCACAATCCAAAACACACAAAGCTACGTGGCTGGTTAACCGGCTAGCTCCTTCCAGTTCGCTTTAAAGGAGATGGATCATTCAAAACGATTAGATCGAAAGACTCTTCGTACCGAATTTTACTATTTTCTCAAAATCTTTGATCTTAAGGTTTTGTTAAAGATGTTGAACCAATGATAAGAACTTCTATAAAACTTTGATCCTCAACGTGTTTTGAATTTCCCAATGACGAGACTGCTCTTCCAACTTTTATTCTAATTAATGATTTTCAAAGTATTTCTTATCTTAAATTAAGAACAATATTTCTATCTAAATCTTTCAGAGCTTGAACGTCAACATTATCACAAGTGTGAAGATGCGCATTTGGGTTCGCTTGCTAAGAATCTATTGTTTTAATCTCATTACACTATTTAATTTCTCTAATTAGCAAACATTTACCGAAATTTTTATCTCACCAATCGCGAGGTATTTTTTCGCGGGTAATTATTGTCTCGTTAGCGGTAGTCGAGGATTCTGCTTTCCTCTTGGTTCTCCGGGCAGGGCAGTTTTTAGCCGAGATATTTTTGAATAGCGGATACCTAACTACTAGTAGCCGCAGAGTCGAGCGTTAAACACACTGGAGGAACGTTCCGGCCGGAATGGAGTGCTGCAAATTGTATTAAATACACGGTGAGCCCTCCTCCTCGTTTCTTCTCGCGCGCGTGCTCTCTCTCGTACGTGTCTCGACGATAACGGAAGGAATTAAAGGCTCGACGGACTTGGTTCCTGCCTCTCGTTTTTCGTTTCTTTTTTCCTCTCTCATCTCCTCTTGCCGTTAAAATCACAGGGCACCGTTGCGTTCGAACTCTGACGTTCACGGACGCTTTAACGTGCATTCACTGACGAGCGAGTCCGCTTCACGTCGTTTTGTTTTCGTGAAAATTTCAAAGGGTCCCAGATAGGTAGCTGCCGTGTAATAGAGAACGTACATGCATAGAAGTGTTTGGTCGAAACACGCTCGCGCGAGGTAATTATAAAATTTCACGGTGAATAAACCAAGTATTGGATTTCGAAAAATGAAATGGCTTTTTATAAAAAGGTTTTACTTCGTTCATTCTGTACAACGGAGATTTCAATAAATTAATTTGCAGAGATAGTTTCATCGTTCACTTTGGTGAAATGTATAGGTGGATATCCAGTTTCATAATGAATTTTACGACATGCCTGACATTACCTGAATACAGCTGTTCGCAACAAAAGAATTATGCATCCGCACAAGAATTTAATAACGCGGCGTCTATTAGGTTCTTATTTTTATCCGTTGACAGCAAAATCAATAGTATTCATGCAAACGTCAAACAAGGATTTCAATTGAAAAATATCACAAATACACTTTAGTACGAAGAAATATTTGTCATCAAATATTTATGAACACAATTGAATTATTCTTCCTCTAGACTTTTCCCATAACGTTACTTGCTCATATCGTATCTTATTTTTGGAAATATAAATATTCCTTCAAATCCGAGGCAGAAACTTCACTTGGGAAATGTCGACAAAATAACTTAATATTAGACTGATGGTTGTTTCTCAGTACTGTATCTATATATGTATTTCAAAATATAAAATCTTTTTCGATACGAGAATGCTTGCTTGTATCCTCAGGACTATATCGTCCCTATCAAGGCCATTCGCACTCTGTAACCCGTGTAACAATCGTGCAGAGACAGATAAAGCGACAAAGGGAACCCGCCCCGACTTCTCTGGATGCCTTTGACACGGATTACGCGTTTAATCCGGCGCCGTTTCCAACGAAGTTACCTTCCCTCTCTCCTATCTCTCTCTCTCGTCGCCTGTCCCTTAAACCGTTTTATCCTAAACGGCTTTATTTTTGATCGCATGCGGGGTAACAAAACACAAGGCCGCGTTAAGTCGTTTGTTGCGAAGCGGTGTGATGTCGAGGCGGGGCGTTGCGGAATCCTTACGTTTCGATACCTACAGGAGAGCTTTCGTGTTTCAACGAGCAACAGAAGTGAAAAACGTTTGCCAAAGCTTTAAGAGGATGAAAATCCTGCTACTCGTTTTATCTCCCTCGCTCTTCCTTCATCTCTTTATTTATCGTTTTCACGCGTTTAACCAAGTTCGATTTCCTAATCTTTTAAAGCAAATCACCGTTAATCCTTTAATGACTGAGTAGAATGTAAATAATGAATGAAACAGATACGTCAGAAGCCTTTTAAACGCTTATACTTCTTTTCATTATGGTTGCTTTTCTCCATTGTTTATATCACATTCAGTTTTCTGTTGTATTATATCTTTCTTGTTTCATACTGTTTGTGTCGTTACTTTCCTATATTCTTTATAATAGATCATTTTTTGTTTCCCAAGTTTATCTCTTCTCTTCATCGTTCTTTGACTTTTGAATCTTACATGAGGGAGCTTTACTGAAGTCTTTAAGTTTTGTTACGGTTATATTCATTTCAAAACAGTCGCTTTATTTAATATTAATCATTCAATCAACGACGCAGAATTGTTTCAGCCGTGTTATAAAGGGATAGACGTTGTTTGGACGATGTTCTTCGGAGCTTCACCCTCCGAGTCGAGCTTCCGTTCTCTTTTCAACTTGCAAGCAAGGAAGTATTAGGTACTGCGTCGCACTGGTCAGTTACGAATGTCAACGAGCTCAAAGGATTTAAATTTCCGGCTTGTTCTCTCACCCCCATTCAGTTTTCTCTCGTTCCTCTTCCGTCCTACTTTTCTATCAGATATTATTTTGTTGAACAATGATTCTCGTCTCTGTTATATTGTACTTTCCATAGTTAAGAAATGGAGTTCTTGTTTTACATCCTATTAGTGATGTCGTAATTGGTCTTTTATACTATGTTATATTAATGTACAGAAAAATCATAAAAATTCCAATTTGTGAATTAAATGTAGTTTTATGCTTTTCAGCGAATGATAGAAATTAGGTAGGCTGTTATAAAAACGTATTCAATCTCTCATGTATTCTATTTAAGAAACCCTGAAATAATTTCAGAAGTTGTATTCAAGTAACGTAGTCAGCATTCAAGCTCGATACAAAGTACGAATTTCTCTTTACGTCCGTTAAAGTGTTCAGAGAACTAATTTTACTGGCGTCCCATTGACGTCAATTTCCTCGGCGTGAATACTATTTTCCCAGAAGCAAATTATTATTTCAAACTGTGATGTTTATAACTTGTAATAAATATCTGGCGTTAATTCACGTTACCACCTAGTGAAAATACGTATTGAAAAAATATAGAACGACGACGTCAAAAAATTACCGGCCGCGTGTTATTGACAATTTAGCAAACGTTCTCCTCGGTTCGAGAAGCCACGTTTCCCGCTCGTCAATTGAATATCATTGAATAAATTTCATTGGTACGGAACAGAAAATGGCTGTACGTACTTTTCTGTTTCGATCGTCACAAATCTTTCCGCGCAGTTCGAAATGCGAGCGTATCGAATTTTTTGGCAATATCTATGGTATAAAATTGATATTCTTCATCCAAGAGATAAGTAACGACCAAGTATATGGCTCCCGTTTCCATCCAAGTACATATTTATTCAGAAATCTTCATTAGTTGTCAGTTTTTATATGAAATCCATACTTAATGAAGTATTGTTAAAAATGTTCGGGGGGGAGACACTTTTTTATTTTTGTTCGCATTATCTCGATTGTAATCGATAAAAAAGAGGAAATATGAAGTCCTGATTATCGGAATTCATGGTTACAGAAATTATACATTCTTGAAG
>NW_017137498.1:451138-466350 GCF_001652005.2 Ceratina calcarata | reverse complement strand
AAAACGTTCTCTTCTGCTTATAATATTTCTAAATAATTCATATAAACCAATTTAGTATTTTTAAGTAGTTTTATGTTCTTCAGATCGAACACAGAAGGGATCTCCAAATATTTTGCACGATTTTCTCGATTCTAATATCATTTCCAAGCAAAGCGACGATGATCACGGACATCGAATCACGTTTTCGGTCACAGATGTGTGTTGGTGGTACATTTAATTTCTTGTCGATAATAACAGCTTGCCGTATCTCGAGCACGCTTTCCCTTGACCCGGCTGCCACCACTGCGAAAGCCGATTGGAAATTCTTTCGAGCGATCAGCGTTGGAGATTCCGCGCGAATCTGGGGCTTGCTGCCGCTAATTGCCACGCGCTGCTTTTATCGACTTCGACCCGAATTCACGTTTTTATATTCCAAGCCACGAGTCGCATAAGTTTTGTATATAAATCTCGCCCGCACTTCCAAATGTTTCGTACTTATCACAAAATTTAATATTGTAATTCTAAATTGATAATCATTATGAATTACTTCAATTGAAAAATTGGAATAAATCATTATGATGATACTTGTCTGTATTCATATACGTATCCATACATAGTAAAAATCACATATAAGTCATAATATGTGTATTATACATATTACATACATACATATATGTCAAAGTATGTTCTTTCTTTAAACATATTCACTCAACCCTTTCCTTTCTCTCATCCATGCTATTCCATTGTGCCTGTTTAGCTTCTTTACTTAACTCATTACCTTTGAAGTTTTACATCCAGCTCTCGCGAAGAATAATTAATACTGGGTAAGGACTCGAGTTATGTCAGATTGCGGGAGAAACGAAAATTTGAAGAGAAGATGTGAATCGAAAAGAATTTTTGGGATATCGAGAGCTTAGGTGGAAAAAGGAAAATGATTGAAAATCGAGGGAAGACGAAAGTCTTCATGACTCGGTTAACAGGGGTTGTTGATCTTCACTCTCTTCTTCGTTGTCTTTAAACTTAATGAAGCTCGATGGTTTTAAGGACTTACGACGTTCTCGTGATTTTTCTAACATTTGTCGACAGATTTTGCACGTTTGGTTATAGTGTATACTTTTACTACTTTCGTAATACGTCACGGAAGAAAGCAATGATTTCACGAGACGATCATACACAATCACGAATGATTACGACTTTGGTGTATTACACGCGGATTCGTGAGTCGGTCTAAAGAAGTAATTTTAACAATAACAAATCATAAATTAATGCCGTTCGCAAGGAGCAATGACAAATCTCACAATAACGATCGCGTACAACGTAATCAAAATCATAATACTACTTCCGCGGAACAATAGTCGGGTGGTGGCGATGGTGGTTTAATGCAATACGACTAATGTTTTCTTGTATTATTTGCAATATTCTTGGTGCTCGCACGAAAAATGAACGAAATGGCATGCTGGAATTTTACAGGAGGTGAGTCCTAATTTCTTAACTCTTCACTTAACGTCGATTTGCGTTAACTCCGACTTTATTGCTTGCCTCGTTTTATTTTCTCCCCGCTCCGCTTTTTCTCTGTTACGTATTTATGAATTCACGCTTGCGACTAATTAACAGGAAATGTAAATATATTTATTCTATTAATATCACTAGACGACCGTAATGAAATTGTTCATTGAGTTTATTCGCGCTTTAATTACACGCAGATCGTTAATCACTAATTAGTCATCCTTGTAAAAGTGTTTCCAGTGATCAATCCCAGCCCGGTCGCTTACTCCGCGCTAATTACAACGCTCTTTCCAATTTCTCTTTTTCTCTGCTGCCATACCTATTAGGCTTCTTTTGTCAACCCTTCCGCGTTATTTGCACCACGACATCATAACCCGTTGTTTGCTCTCAACTCGTTTTACTAAATCCGTTTCCACCGACGACGCGATGCCAACATTTTTTTTCCTTCTTTTTCGTATATTTCATCGATTGATTCACGAGCAGACCAAATATGTTCTAATCGCATTTTCATCTCTATTTCCCCCCACTTTCTTGTTACGAACAAACATTTGGTCTGTACTTTTTATTGTTAATTTATATAGTTTACAGTAGGCAAATTGTGTTTAATTTTGTTGTTCTCGTTTTCATCAAACTCTCGTGCACGGTATCCACGTTGAATTAAACAATTTTGAGTGATCGATTGTGACGAGCGAACGCCTTTTAAGTCGTCTCGATCAAGATTTTTATTTAAGATGTTTATTAAGTAATTGTCTTCTCTCGTCGAGTAGAAACAGCAAGAGATGAACAAGAATAAAGAGATCATCGTGCTGGACCATAAACGATCGAACGCCATCAATATCGGGATGACCAAGCTGCCACCACCGAGGTCGATCAAAACGGCTATTTTGAAGATGGACGCGACCATCATGAACAGAGAGGGTATCGAGGTAAGATTGAGCGATCACTTTTAATGTTTCATACATTTCATGCATTATATTCGTCTATAATTCAACAGTGCGACATTGATTTCAATCATTATAAAGTGTAACGATTGATTTAGTGATTTGATTACCATTTATAACAAAAAGTATCATCGTTCCAATGAGATAGAAAAAATTCAGATATATTTCCATGGATTTCTTAATCTAATCCCCAAACGAAATGTTCCCCTAACTTCGTTTAAAAAGTATGATTGCATAAGTAACGAGCTTTGGTTTACGGTAATCCCACTTCAGTTGAAACGGAAATCTACTGACCTGTTTTCAACATTTTTCCTCATTTCTCTAATTTTCGATTGATTTCTGTTCTTGTTCTTCGTTCATCCGATTTTTCCTACCCGTTCCCTGGTCCCGTTCCTGTTTGCGACAGAAATTATTGACAATGCTGCCGACCGAGGAGGAGAGATCCAGGATACAAGAGGCGCAGGCCGCCAATCCTGACCTACCTTTAGGATCGGCCGAGCAGTTTCTTCTCACTTTGGCCTCGATCTCGGAATTACCCGCGAGGCTGAAACTTTGGGCGTTCAAGCTGGACTTCGAGAATTCGGAAAAGGTGAGTTGAACACTCATCGACGCGCAGTGTGGTTTGTTGATTCGTCAGTTTGACCAAAGATCTAAATCTGTAGAGAAATTGTTAAACAGGATGACTCGATGAGAATAGTCATATGAAATAATTTGTAGTTTTCACATTTTAGTGGTAAACGCTTTACATTAATCTTTTATTTGATAGAATTATTGAATAAATGCATTTTTGTATTTATTCTGATTTTCGATGCCAGATCAAAATGAATACTTCGACAAAATGAAAACGATCGACTATGAATAAACATTGACTTAATTTATATAAAATAGTTCTTATTGACTCACCCTGTATAGAATCAATATAATTCTAATATAACAAAACGCTTGTTATCTTCGAAGAAAACTTAGAAGCCTTTAATTTGAACTTGTTTCTGTCTAATTTTTTACAATTGTTTATTGAACCCATGGGTGTAGTTACATAAATATAAAATTGAATGGAGATTTCATGAAATAATCAGAGAACAAATATAAAAGATTTTAGAAGTTTATTAACGTACTAACAGCATTAGAAAATGCTACGACTTAATAATAATGATTAATAAACAATGATAAAATATTTGGACTAAAAATCACTCGATTATTGGTTTCTTACCGAATGAAATCACAGAATTTCACGACGTTTCAAATGCAAATGCTATTTCATAAGTTTTGTCGAATACATGTGTATAACATATATACATATACACGCGTAACAGTGTTTGAATCGGCCCGTTATTTCTCACGAATTTCGTCTCGAATTCCGCGGAGATGGTCGCGAGACACCGCGACGGGCAAAAACGTGAGGTATGCTTGGGAAGGAAGTCGCGCCGCGCCAGGGAAACGTTCTCCGCATAATCGCGCGATTTCTTCGCGATGGGAACACGGTGAAATTCCGATAAGCGCTCGGACGTGTGTGTTGCTGAGTTCCCTGGAAAATCGCTGGCCGTGAGACACCTTG
Source organism: Ceratina calcarata (assembly GCF_001652005.2). Classification (NCBI taxonomy): domain Eukaryota; kingdom Metazoa; phylum Arthropoda; class Insecta; order Hymenoptera; family Apidae; genus Ceratina; species Ceratina calcarata. Next base: position 462,369 of record NW_017137498.1, on the reverse strand, counting down.
ACCGCCGCCAGACGAGAATTTTCTTACTCATTAAATCGGCTAAGCCTTACTCGACACTTCCCAAATCGTTCCTTTCAACAAAGTAATTTCTTTATTCTTATTCCTTTATTCATAACATATTTCTTTCATGGAATTCTATCATGTATTAGATGAAATTCTATATGAGCGAACATTTTTGTAATGCTTTGCATTATATAAGATCGTCAGAGATATTAAATTAAAATTATAAAAGTGATATGCGAAATTATGGAATATTAAGATTGATCAAATATTCCTAATTTATCATCGATCGTCTTATTCTCTACCATTGGAATGTTTTGTAATGTATTATACATTTATATTACATACAAAATATCTTCGTCTATAAGTACGACACGTCTTTAAAGTTTAACAAGCACATGTCACGCAGTGCTAGAAGAAAGTATGCAAGAAGCTTGAGATTTGGAACCGCAGACGAGCACAACGAACCAGCCGCGAGAAAGAAACCCTTGCCGCTGTCGAGGGAAAGAAATAATCGTGAACCACCTTTGTGACTTCAGGAAATTGCGGACCCTTTGATGGATTTGAAGCAGGGAATGGAGACTCTCCGAGTGAATAAAACGTTCCGCGGGATTCTGAGCACGCTCCTTTCGATCGGGATATTCCTCAACGGAAATGAGGTAGGTATTGAATGCCAGCCAAATGATATCCGCTTAATCCGTCAGTTCGGGGTCGCACAGGCCCGCGCCTATTCGTGCAGAATCGATACCATCGGCGTCGATAATTTTCGTGTAACAGTTGCCCAATGATTCGCGAAAAGAGCTTCCAGTTTCGAGCCTGAATACTCTGAACCACTTCCACTGCGTTTTCCCTTGTTTTTTTAATATAGAAGCTATTGGTTAATAGCGTGGTTTTTGTGAACTAAAATATTATAGCCTGCATGTACAGTGAAATAAACCGTTATCCTATTGCGAAGTCCCTGCATCAAAATTCATATCTCTCGTATAAGAAATAAAGAAATTTTATATGACAGTATTTGTTCCTTTTATGGATGAAGTTTTTTTACTACAATGTGTTTGCTGAAATTATTTAAATAATTGATGCTTCTGGCCACGCGAAATTAAGCACTCGGTTCGTTTTCGTGCCGGGCATACGCGATATACATACACTTTTATTCATGAATTGCCAGACAGTTTTCTGTTTATACAAGCTGATTAATTGGAAAAAATGAAATTTAGGAATTCCAATTTAAAAAATTGGCTTTCCTTTTAATTGAGCTAATAATAATTAAATTTCAAGCTGAATTTATGTCACGACTGCTATTATTACGTACTATTTTTCTTTTTTATTGTCCAATGACTTATGAACGAAATGTATGCGAGATGTAAAAACGGTGCACTCGCACGAATATTCGTGCCCCGAATACTTTACGATTCTAAGTTCTTACCTTGAATGCAGGACGACCATTTCTTCTCGTTCGTCATCGTTCGTTTCCGTTCCTACGTGAATATTTACCGCTTTGGTTCTTTTAAGAGCGGCACGACTAATCATTTCTTATCGGCACGCTCGCGAGCGGCTTTTTACATCACACGCTCGTTTATCGAAGTCGTCGCGTGGTCAAGCTGCCTATTCCTGTATCAAGCTTCGCGTTTCACAGTAAATGGTCAGCGATTAGAATTTCTTCCGCGAACTCAAACGCTTTGTCCTTGTTCCAACAATACATTATTATAAAGCCATAGAAAATTATTCTCTCTTTAATATATTAATATCTCTGATTTTATCCAAAATTTAGCGTGAAATATTTTTGTATTGTATATGCATTAATAAAATTCTTATATAAATAGTTAAATTACTTATACATGGTGAGTCAATACTGTTATTTCGGATTAATAGTTTGCTCGTTGCTTCTGTTATACATTTCGACAGGTGTTAGTTTGACTTTTTTTAAATAATTGATGAGCTCTATCTTACAATAAATTCATATACATCTTTCAATAGTCATTTAGTAATAAGTCATATTACACATGATAATTGATATCGATTCGTATCGAATTTCATCTTTAATGGTTACATATCTCTCGAATTTCATCGAATGGAGTTTTGCATTTCGACGTTTCAAAATTTTACAACCAGCCGCAGAGTACTTTTCTCGATATTCGGGAAATTCTCTTTCAACTTGGCGATAAATAAGTCAACAAACGTTCGCATTGATTAGTTACACTTTGACTCTCGAAGCGAAAAATCGTAAATTAATTATCGTGCTAACAAGTTTCCAGCCAACGCGCACTGGCATCGACGCGGCGACACTCGTATTTTAAACTTTACAGCACGAGCACTCTCGAATCGATACCACGATTTTATTTTCGCTTAATTAGTTAACCCAACACACCCTCGTTGAATAAACGAGCTGTTCGATAATAAATTCAATTATTATGCGAGATACGAATGCTTAAATATTGTTCACCTTTATTCATTATTGCGAACAGGAAGACATTAAATGTAATTTACAATATCACACGAAGTCAAATATAAACAAATAAATATGTATCATAAGAATAAAAGAATGCAATAGCAATTGTCAGAAGGAAACCGTGAACGAAAAAATTTTATTTCGTTTGAGGTATCGAGTACCAAATGAAAAATAGATTTTAGCAAATTGCTTTCATTTATTGGTTCAATCATATCAGAATGGGAAACAAAACGCTGGAAAAGTGAAAGAGAAACATTGAAACGAACGCAGAATCAGAGATGGTATCGGATATTCCGTTCTCGTCGCGATTGAAAAGCGACGGCATCGATTCCGATTCTGCGTTTTCACGGCAATCACGTTACACGCGAAAGTGGCCAGAAGCGTCGCGTCGTGCAGAAAGCTTCGAAACCGGTGGAAGTTGGGCATCGTGGAAGCGTCACCTCGGTTCGCTGAAACGCTATCGTGGCCTTTTTCAGGTGAAGGGCTTTCAACTGGAATACCTTGCCAAAGTACCTGAAGTGAAGGATACGGTTCACAAGCACTCGTTGCTTCATCACCTTTGCCACATGGTGATGGAGAAGTTTCCGGATTCCACGGATCTCTATTCGGAGGTGAGGCGGAGGGTGAGATGGTGGCGGCTTACTTTCGCGCAGAAGGAACCGGATAAAACTTTGGTCGCTCTCGGCTCGCGAAAGACCGAATAATCGGGGGACTGCATTTGCGAAATCGTGGAAGACCACCCAACTTTCTTAGCTACTCGTGGAATGAAATTCCACGCCTTTGGTGACTATTATGGATCCTGTCTCCGTGAAATTGTCTAGACTCAGCTCTCATAGACTTTTACCACAAACCCGGCCTACGTCTTTATTCAGTTTCATTGTTGGCTAAACTCTGCTGTAGTGACAGCTCTTTTAAGTACCACAATTAAGAAATATAACCAACTCGTTTCACGATTTCGCAGATGTAGGAAAATTAAATTACACGAGACAGTTGATTTGTTTTGATTAAAGGAGCATGATTGTGACTGATGGAATATGGAATTCAATTAAATTTAAAATTTAGTCTCATTTTAGTTGGATTATCATACTTCAATCGGAAATTATTTTAAATTGTAAATTTTCTCGAGGAAATTGTTTGGATACCCAATTTAGTTTGATATGTGAATTTACTGTATTTTTTGTCACCTGCAATCGAAGAAATTACGAGTATGTTCTTCAGATTGGCGCGGTAACGCGGGCATCGAAAATCGACTTTGACGAGCTAGCAGCGAACATCGGCAAGCTCGAAAGCGAATGCAAGGCGTCGTGGGACCACCTGAAGTTGATTGCGAAGCATGACGGTTCGACGATGATGAAAGTCAAGTAAGTACCAACACTGAAATCATGTAGTCATACATCGTCCATGTACGCGCGATTCGATCAAAAAGTTCTCCCGGCCCATATCTACTTACGCTTACCCCCGCAAACTTGGTTCCCGGCGAAGTTTCCGTTGAGAAATTTCGTAAGAATCCTCGTACCACCCGACGCGCAACGTTCGATAAATTCGCGACATACTTTTTTCGCCTCGAGCGAAATTGGCGTCGCTCCAAATGGCGCCACCATTAATTACCCAAAGCGTATTTCTTTCTTCCGTGCTCCTGCTCCCTGCTCGTCTTCCTTTAACCTTTCCCCCGTTTTGTTTTTTCTCTTATTTTATTTCACCTTATCCCGTTCCGTACTTCACGGTAGATTTTCGTAGCCTTTATCTGTTCATTCTTCCCTCCCTTCCACGAGACTTGCCCTTATCTCAGCCGACTGTGTTGGGTAAGCGTTCTTCTATTTTTCCTCATTCTCTTCTTAACCTTTAGTTAAGATTATTAACTTTAGCTTTTTACCGGCGAAAAGTACGACAGAAGTGAAATAAACTTTTACGTAGATATAAGAACGAGAGGATGATGAGGACTTTATTCCTAGAACAGAAATCGAATAGACACATCGTTCAACACTAAAAGCCGCAGACTGCAGTAGATTGCTAATAAACCAAGAATTATTGTACGTTCGTCATCGGTTATGTTCGTTTCTTACCGCGAAACCATCCTGCGTTCGTAGCTTCGCGTTAAATCCATATTTGTAGTCCTCAGCGGTAACAACTCTTACGTCTGAAAGGCCGGCGAATCTCGTATTCTTAATTGCAACACCGGCGAAACAAGGGAACTCGCACTCGTAGGCGCGTTAAGTAGCAGTTGGTGGCTTCATATCCTGTTGTGCCTCATGTTATTGCACGCGTGTATATAAGGCGGTGATATTTTGTTTAACGGTGAAACGTCTGGTTAATGTCGGTTCGCATGTCCGTGCATTAATTACATGCGTAACGGGACGTCCTAAATGCCGGCTCGGGTAAATTCGTTTTTGCCTGAAACTCGTTTCAACGTCGATCGTCCGCGGACCTTGTGCCTCTGTGAACCGTGAAGCGTAATGGAAATGTTTCGTGTAAAAAATGAGAGTCGATGATTGCCTTTTTGCGAACTCGACGTCTGTCCAGACACGGTGATTCTTCGTTCGCAGTAGGATAAGCTGATCGTTTACACATCGTAAATTCGAGCTCGCATTTGGCAATTTCAAGCATGCATTAAATCATTGTCTTAGAATAACGTCGCTTAGTTCAAACAGTATGATTTATGAATTAGCTTTTATTATTTAGAGCAAATCTAAATAAGGGTAAATCTTCTTTTTCCGCATAATCTGACTGTAATCTTTTGTACTGATGAATTCTTACAACTAGGACTTTATATTGCCTCTTTTTTTATTGATTTACTAATAAAAAATATAATTATACATATAATACAAAAAAATATAATTATCAAATCAGCAAAATTAGTTACTACTAAAAAGTAGATCAAATAAGAAAAATGAATTCGTAGCAGTAGAATCAAATCGAAATTATTATACGTATAACGAAGGTTGAATGATATTACCAATGGGAGACGACCCAGATTTCCATGACCGCATTTGTGGTAACGACGATTAATTACAATTTCCCTAACTCTGTATTTCACCCTCGAAACAAAGCCGAGGCTCGATATCGCGAATGCGGAAAAGGTAATATCAGGCGAACCCTCTCAAAGAATTATTTCACCGGCCAGTGGCATTAATCCCCGGTCTCTCTCCTGCTCTCTTTTGTCGAAGCAGAATGTCAGACTTCCTGGCGGAGTGTGCGGAGAGGATAATCGTGCTGGGCATCGTGCACAGGCGGATCATAAATCGATTCCACAAGTTCATCCTATGGCTGGGCATCCCGTTGCACAGGGTGCAGGACACGAAGCCGAACGAGTTTTGTCGGATCGTGTCCGAGTTCGCGCTCGAGTACAGAACCACCCGGGAGCGGGTGATACAGCAGCTGGAGAAAAAAGCCAATCATCGCGAACGAAATAAAACCAGAGGAAAGATGATCACGGAGGTGAGTTATGCCAACCCAGTCACCTCTCCTCTTTCCTTCTCTTCTCCCCTTCTTCTTATTCTTCTCCTTCTCCGTGGACCACCTCGTATTTTTCTTCGACGGCCGTTGAAAATCTTTCAGAAGGGCCCGACCCACTTCTCTCATCAAATACAGTTATCGGAGCGTGAACAGCATTATGGTGCGCTACGGTGAGGGGGGAATAAATTGCTTTTTTGCCGCGGGTCGAATCAATTTCTTTTCTTGCCTACCGTTGCATTAATATCCCGCTTGTCTCCATTTTCGTTTCTGTCCTCGCGATATCATCGCGAACGTGCGCGATTTCACCCTCTTCTCTCGTTCTCTCTCTGTCTCTTTGCCTTGACTAGCTGTTCACGTGGATTCGATGTCTCCTTTGATCGTTACAGGTTGGTAAATTCAGAACGAAAGAGGATCGAGCAGACGCGGAGCTCAGACAACTGCTTGGAAGCGATATCTCCGACGTTGAGAGTATTCATGGCACTTTACCGTGGAGGAGACAGAGGAAGGATGGTGAGTTTCATTCCGTTCTGTACACTCTTACTTGTTTCTTTACCCCACGTTCCGTTCATTTTCCCCGGCCGAGTAACTTGGGCTCTCGGATGTCTTCCTTTTTACCCACTGCATCTTTAATCACACTTACAGTCACAACTTGGATTAAAGTTACTCTTTCGGATGACTTGTTTCCACTGAGTGCCATTATCTCGCGATAGATACAAATTGTATAAATTGTATAAATTGTAGAAAATGAGCGAGTGACAAAAAACTAAATATCTCTCGCAACAATTACATTTATAATTGAACAATTGCCACAAGCAAATTGAATAAACACCACTTGCATGGCTCAACCCAATACGATTAGTATATTTGCGGTATTTTTATTCGATTTCCAAAATTCTTTTTATTTCCCACGAATATTCATGAAAGTCGTACGTATTGTTTCAAATCTACAATAGAATCTGAAAAATGATGTTCTCCAAAAAAAAAACAGAAAAAATGAAAAAACACCGCTCGTAACTTCCTGCTCATGGAACATAATGGCGCGAATGGGTTTCATCATGGACTACGCAATTTGCAACGCAAAATCCGTTTTCTACGTGCACTGCCGCATCGTTCATTGATCGAGCCATTCTAATATCCTGCCGCCGACAAGTTTCATATTTCTACATTACGCCGCGCCGGTGTCTGGCCCCGCGAAACCTCGTGGAATATGGAACGAAGCAATAAAACGCAATAATATCGTCGCTCGTTCCGCGATCGAGAAACAGGGATCCCCGTCTGCTGTTACATTTCCCTATTCTTCTTCTTCTTTTACCTTTTTCCGTCTGGTTATCTGAAACAAGCCACTCATTTTATCCATACGATATGGAAGCTTGCAAAGCATTTATACATCTGTCATGTAATAAGCCTTCATTTCTTACAAGTCTGTTACAATGTTGATTACATATGGCTTTGGCGTACTACACTACTTCTTTATACATACATATATGTACATACCCTTGTCCTTTAAACCTAAAAAAAATAGCATAGGAAATAAATACGTTTTTAAAGTGTTGCCAAGCCTTAGTTGGTCAGAGACGAAAGGAGCAGGGCTAAGTGAACGCGTTGAAAGGGTGGTTGCGAGGAATAAGGACAAAGTACGCGAATTTCTCCTCATTTCCGTAATGCTCTAAGTCGGCAACGTAGCCTAAGATAAATGCTCACCTTAAGCAAACGATCCCGAGGTCAGATTCGAGGGTACAACAGGGCTGGCTCGTTTGACGGTGTTACTGGGAAAATAAATGAAAAGTAACAACATCGAGATTTCAGAACGCTAAACCGGGTGAAACGCGGGAATCGTGTTTAGAAGATAATCCCGCCGCGAAGGGATCTTTCCCTCGGCCTCGTTCAATATTTTCTCGCGGTTCGCGCTTTTGTCTCGCCGCTGCTTTTTTTCCTCCTTCACCCAGAGACCTTCCGACTTGAGAAAGCTTTCTGCTGAATTTTTCTTACGATACTCCTCCGAGTTTCGTAATCTTGCTTCTGAAAAGATTATGAAAGGATATTCCCATGTATATCTACATATATACTACATTATACAATAGGTATTGTGATAATGTAAACTCAAACTTTGTTCAAATATCTGAAATATTATACAAATTTTTTGATTTATATTCTATAACACATGTCAACCATGCGTTTATCTATTTTAAAAGGAATAGACTGAATTAAAAATTATTAGAATAAATAAAATATGAAATAAAAAACATCAGCATAGATGGATGTACACACGTTAGTGTAATAACAAAAGTCAGGTCCCAAGAATTTACTTTGTTAATTATATCACCGTGCGGCTACCCGTCTGACCACATACGGGTACTTACTACTGTCACTTTATTCGTTTAAAGTCGGACCGCCGCCGCCGCGCCGTCTGTACAACATTTTTTGTCGCATACATTGAGTCCAGTACATTTTCATCTCCTTGCCAAGCGGTGGCGATAAAAGTGAAAATTGGTAGAATTTATGTGGTAGAAATAATATCAAGATTAATTAGTCACGCGCAAAGCACGCGCTCGGAATGCATTCGCCGCATAATGAAATTCTTTTGTTAAATAATGCGATACTTTATACAGGAATCATGGGTTGACTTACCGAGCCCAAAGTGAAATAATTCAGATAAAACGCGTCAAACTGAAGTATTCATAGAGATACGCGAAATGTGTAACCAAGTAGTAAAGTGTGGGCCAAAGTGATTTTACGATTTCATTGTATCAACGGATGCATGAAATTTAAGTGGTACATACATGTAGTGGTAATTAACATTCTCTTAATTACGTTAATTAAGATCGTGAAACGCGTTTCACTCTGTACGCATATACGTATAAGTGGAAACCAACATCAATTTTAATCAGATTTGAGAGATTTCAAAATTAAAAGCTTTATTATTGCCACTGGTCTCCTAGTTTTAAAATCACATTTTTCTGCGGGATTTTAAACAAGTTTCATGCATTGTTTTGCGTAAATACGTGGTGGAACAATATGTACGGTATGGATTATAGTACGTTTCTCATAGGAAAGTCTAAATATCCCGAATTTAAAAATATTCGAGACATGAAAATTACTCAAACAAAATTCCAATTTACAAAACACTGGCAAAAAATATAATACAAAAACCTCGATTGCACGTATAATCTCTTTCTCTCAGTGATTTTATCGTAACAGTTGTCCCACTGAAATTAAGTATGAAGGATCATCGTGACGCGCAAAACGTGGCGCAAAAATGATAGATAATGAAAAGGAAATCAGTGCTATCGAATAGAGTTCAGGCGAGATTGTAGGGACTCATGCCCTTTCTTCTGGTAAAAGTGGCGTTGGAATTTTTATTCTCACTATGGACCGCGTGGTATAAAAGCCGCGGAGGGCAAAACCACCCCTTTACGGCTCGTAAACTTGCCCGTCGCTCGTGCATTACCACGGTCATCATAACTTTTCCTCCTTTTATTCCCGTATATGCTTCCCCGTAAAATACCTAAAGGCTTCGCCCTAAGTCGCTTCGCGCTACGCAGACAACTGGCGAACTCCTCCGAACACCTGGAGACACCCTGTGAAACCTACCACACGGTGTCCCCTCCCTTGGCGGGGATCACGATTTGTCGCGGCGGATTCCATCCAGGTTAGATATCCTCCTGCAGCCTTATTGCATTCATATCCACGTCTTCTTGAGAGGGAGTAGTATTTATGTGGAGATTGGCGAAAATGAAAACCTAGAATACAACGAAATACAGTTTTCATCTTCTTTTTTTCTTGAATTACATATATATTTTTTAGTGGTGTTTTTATAACTAACTAGAGCCGAGCGATGGTATCATGTATAGGCAGAAAATTGATCAAGATGATGACCTTTACATGCTTCAAGCTGATTGAAATTATTGTGACATGTAAATTATTACCATCTTTTTTTCTCCACTTCCCTGTGGTTAATTATGGTTATACAAATATCAAAGAGCAGAATGCTAGTATTTCATTTAAAACGATTGGAATTAACAAATGACATTTTAGCTAGAATTCTGTTCTGATAGATATAAGAGGTGGACAGTTTCCCAGGAAAAAACGGGAAATAAAAATTGTTCAATCCTCTCGCAAAGAAGTCGAAGACATTTAGTGTCCTAAGGTGGATTGACCGCACGAAAGTTGGCCTTTTCCATTTCGCGAGTCGACCGAAATTCTTAGTGCCTCTTCTTCTTCATGGTTCTTCTTCTCCTCGTGTACCATCTAGTCGTATCGGATTTACAGAGGGCAGAAAGACTACCAGTGAAGGCTTCTTTCAGCCGAGTTTCAAAGAACCTCTCAAAGGAACTCTTCGTGCTTTCGATGTTTCCGAAGTTTCTGCCTTGCGGACCATAGGCGGCGTAGTACAGAGGAGCTGCTACGGAAGAAGAATAGTCCTCACCCCGGACAGACTGAAACCTGTGTAAACGTCGTTGCGCGATACGCTCCCCTCAATGAAAATTCCTGCCGAGAATTGTTAAACGATGGAAAATGCTTAACCTCTTCGCTATCCCCAATTCGCTTGACTGTCATGTCGCTGTTGTTATAAATGATATATGAGAGAGAAAAGTCGTTTTTATAATTAATTTTTATCCTCAGCTAGCATCTGCCTTCGTAATTAAATTATCGGAGAACATCTACTTATTATAATATAATGTAATAATATTGACAACAATTATGTAATGTAATAAATTATTCTTTATTTTTATATCTATCGAATAAAAATTAAATACGCAACAATGTTTACCATTGTAATTACTATAAATCTCGTTGACATTATTTAATCCTAAATTCGATTCATAGCAGTGGACCATGAGATGAAATTGGATAAATACATATTTGTCCCCTTAATAATTGTAACTTGAGACACAAAACGACTCGACGTTTCATACACACTAATCTAATATACATTATAAAATATTGATTAGTAAAGAATGAAAGAATCGCATGTTTCAGGCCGCACCTCGTTGGGTCCATTGCTTCGCGATGAAAATACGAACGGGAACCTCACCGATGGCGACGATGAGTTGCTGGAATCATTGGTGAAGACCGCGACGAAGACGCCGGCAACGAGGACGACGCCGAGGGAGCGGAAGAGGACCAGACACGCCGATCGTAAGTCTTGTAAGTGTGATCCCCGCACCCTGCACCTGCCCTCCTCTCTTCCGCAATGACCTGTCGATTTTTACATTCAACAATCGATCATTGGTTTCGCGGTTTTGGCGAATTTACGAACCGATTTTTTCGAGGACTTCCTTCCGAGGCGTAAAAAAAATTAAGAAATCATTACTATGATTGTATATAC
>NW_017137498.1:447758-449203 GCF_001652005.2 Ceratina calcarata | reverse complement strand
TATATTTTATTATATATATCTTGTTATACATATATATAAATCGTACTGCAGCTAACAAGAAACACGAGCCTAGTACCGCATTAAAATTAATTAATAAACGTCCTGAAGAATCACAGCCCCCTCGGGGATCGTGAATGTTTACGTATTTTCATTTAAAACCCTGAGGGAAAATCCTCTTCGTTAAAGCTGCTCTTCCTATTCGGTGCTCGCGCGTTGAGACAATTTTATAACACGTAATTATCATGGATTTTCACTCGTTGCTTTAGTGATATGTTACCATCGCCACATGACATTTCCTTCGACACGGTTCACCCGGAAACTGCGACTTCGATTTAATGAAATTAATTTAATAATTATCATTCGTACCTTGGGTATGCTTACGTCTAGCAATTTGCTGATTATTTACACACTCGTACACGAACAGCTGTTTTTGAAAGTGTTCTCAAATTCTGACAGAAGGAACCGAGTGATAAAATCGATTGCTTGAAAACTCGTTTATTGTATATATTCCACATTGTTCATAAAATAATATACACATCTGCGAATGGAGTCCTCGAGCGTCTAAATGTAATACGATCAGATGGTGAGATCGGTCCGTAAATAGCGACACACAAGAAGCGAGAACGTTTAAGCGGAAGTTTGGAAGCGGAAATCGAAACGCTTGCGATCGAAGAGAGAACTGTCAAACATTAGAAAATTCGATCGCTGAAGTCTTCTTTGAGCACTTCTCGGCACTGTTCTTTCATCTTTCCTGTCATATGCGTGTAATAATGTTCTTCTACCTCCCTAATTCGTACGAGACCATTGACAAAAGAGTGTGCAAGGAAAATGATATGTTCACTGGGAACTCGTACAAGTTATTCGCAAGGCTTCTCTCTTAAAGAGTGCAAATGGTCCAGAGGATAAATAGTGTGAACCGCGCGACCAAGTTTTCACGAGCATGCGTCATGTCGCCCGGTGCACCTCTCAGAAACTTTTTCGTCCAACATCTGCGGTGGTAGCTTTTTTTAAACGGCTTTTCACCGAAAACCAGACACCCCCGTAGTTTGGCGAAAAAGTGTCATTTGCATTTTATATTGCGGCCATTCATCCGTTTCGGTGCGCAGAGGCTTGCCGCGTTTTCATAGCCGAATGTTTGAAAAATCCGTCGAATTCTTTCAAGCGAGAACAGTTCCTCCAGTAAATTCTTTAAGAATTCGTTCCCAATTTCCTGCAATGTATGAAAAATACATAACGAAAGGGAAACAAAGGAAAGTAAGTACGTAAAAGGTATCCTTATTTTCTTACGCGAAGGATAATGTAAATTGACAATTATTTCGGTATTTCTTGTTGTTATAAAAATAATGTGAGTGGGAAAGATGATCGATTCTGGTTAACATAATTCTTCTAAAAAATAATCTTCCACTCGTATGCGGACAAACGGTTCCATCGATATTTATGAGGAG
>NW_017137498.1:445655-446239 GCF_001652005.2 Ceratina calcarata | reverse complement strand
ATTAATTAATTATGGATCATATTCTTCACATTCGTTCTGAAATCTGTTCACGAAAGCTCGATGATTGTCGTTAAAAGCATCGGCAGCACTATTTAAAATTGTCTATGGGGGTTCATTCAAGCGGATAGGGTATGAGTAGTGCTGTCGATTGGAAATCTTCCGAGGCCGGGCGTTCATTTTTCATCTGCGAGGCCACGAAGCCTCGGTTTGTTGACCAGGACTGATTAATCATGCCACGGATTTGAGAAGCGTTTTCCCGCAGATTCTAATTGTCTCATGAAAAACGCAGATTCCGAGTGTTCGATCGATCGTTGTTGGCCGATAAATAATAGGCGTGCCCGCGAAGTCATTTCTGGATGCGCGGTAAGCAATTAATCTGGTCAATAATTTGATCGACGTGACGCGAACTCCAGCCCACGAGCGTTTATCAGATTTTCTCGTCACGTTGTTGAATTTATCACTGTCCCCCTTTTCAATCTTTCCATTAAAAATTCCAATGGAAAACAGCATTATGCGAGCGTGATTAAACACTTTTTAATCGTCTAAATAAATGCTTAAAGAGAAGTGAATGTAGAGTCCAGTGA
>NW_017137498.1:442705-443944 GCF_001652005.2 Ceratina calcarata | reverse complement strand
TGAGATCGGTCCGTAAATAGCGACACACAAGAAGCGAGAACGTTTAAGCGGAAGTTTGGAAGCGGAAATCGAAACGCTTGCGATCGAAGAGAGAACTGTCAAACATTAGAAAATTCGATCGCTGAAGTCTTCTTTGAGCACTTCTCGGCACTGTTCTTTCATCTTTCCTGTCATATGCGTGTAATAATGTTCTTCTACCTCCCTAATTCGTACGAGACCATTGACAAAAGAGTGTGCAAGGAAAATGATATGTTCACTGGGAACTCGTACAAGTTATTCGCAAGGCTTCTCTCTTAAAGAGTGCAAATGGTCCAGAGGATAAATAGTGTGAACCGCGCGACCAAGTTTTCACGAGCATGCGTCATGTCGCCCGGTGCACCTCTCAGAAACTTTTTCGTCCAACATCTGCGGTGGTAGCTTTTTTTAAACGGCTTTTCACCGAAAACCAGACACCCCCGTAGTTTGGCGAAAAAGTGTCATTTGCATTTTATATTGCGGCCATTCATCCGTTTCGGTGCGCAGAGGCTTGCCGCGTTTTCATAGCCGAATGTTTGAAAAATCCGTCGAATTCTTTCAAGCGAGAACAGTTCCTCCAGTAAATTCTTTAAGAATTCGTTCCCAATTTCCTGCAATGTATGAAAAATACATAACGAAAGGGAAACAAAGGAAAGTAAGTACGTAAAAGGTATCCTTATTTTCTTACGCGAAGGATAATGTAAATTGACAATTATTTCGGTATTTCTTGTTGTTATAAAAATAATGTGAGTGGGAAAGATGATCGATTCTGGTTAACATAATTCTTCTAAAAAATAATCTTCCACTCGTATGCGGACAAACGGTTCCATCGATATTTATGAGGAGCTTCTTCCATATATGTACGATAACACGGATCTACGTTCTTCGCTTCGGTTTCATGTGCACTTCTTTAAATTGCACCGCCTCCGTTCCACGTTTTTGCGACAACGCTTTGCGAACCACCAAGACGCTTTTTCCATTTCGCCATTTTCACGCTTTTGTGTGTACCTTTATTTTCCGCATCGGTGAAATCGGTTTCTTGCGAACTTTTCTGGGAAACCTGTCTTCCGTGAAATCAGAATTTATAATGGCATAACATTTTCATTGAATGTCGTAGTCACAAATCGTCTGCATTGATTTGAGGAATGTAAAATTGTAAAAATTGCCTTCATCAATTTGAAATATTATTACTGTGAAATATCCAAATTACATATTTCAAATATC